>NW_020837945.1:41808186-41881695 GCF_003676395.1 Aethalodelphis obliquidens | reverse complement strand
GCTTAAATCAAAATATTCTGACTTCAGTTCTACAGCTTAAGTGTTTATGCATATTTAACATACTAAAAGGATAACTGGTTAAGAAGTGACTCCTTAGAGTAGATAAAAGACACACACACACACACACACACACACACACACACACACACACACACACACACACTATAGGTAGCTATTTTGCAGTAAAAGGCTCTTTCTTATCCATTCCCAATACAGCAGTCTCCCCAGTTATCTATGAAGAATAGATGAGGTTCTGGCAAATCTCAGCTGACTCTCCACTACTGAGACTTGCTCTAAATTATCTTCTCAACACTGACATTGAAAAGGCTCTTCTCTCTGCCAAGTCTTATGGGACACAGTGTGAGGTTTGTATACACCTATAAGTCTTACCTTCTAATTGTCCCAATGAATAAGCCAAGTTTTTCTCATGAATAGGTCATTTTTCAGTCCAGAAAAGAGAAACCATTCTAGATATTGCAAGCAGAGAAAGAGCTCATAAAAAGGGATGATTTTAAAGGTGTTGGAAGGGCTGCAGGAGCACATGTGAGAAATGAGTTTTAACTAAAGAAAATAAAAGTTCAGACCTTCTAGAGGTCCATAGCTGACAACATGCAGGAGCTTACACCAGCTGCTGGTGCTGCTGGATCACTGTGACTTACTTACACTGCTGAAGGCACCTTGACAACCTTTGGTCAGGAAGGACCCAGCTGTCACCATTGGGGCCACCAATGTTCCTGGAGTCCCTAGTACCCTAGTTTCCTTGCATCCACTGCAAGAACCAGAAACTACCCTCTGTCTCCATCTTGCCTTCTAATCTCTAGCCAATTTAATCCTTTGGCAGAACCTAAATGTAAACCACCTGACAAGAGAGTCTGGGAAATACATTTTCCAGCTTCTAGTCTCTTGTGATGGAGAGAAGAGCACAGAAAGGCAGGTATGAAGATTAGTTTCAACAGAAAGTTGATGGCAGAATCTGGTTCATCAAAACCACCAAAAAGTTTAAAATAACCTTACACACCATATGGTGAGAAGACTGGAGATATAAAATAATATATAGCATTAGGAGAAATAGGAATGTAAAATTAAAAAGCTATAAATTTAAATCTTTATTTTTTGTGCATATATATTATTATAACTAAATTTAGGCATCTTTCTGAGTGTATATCAGGAGATATATATATATATATATATATATATATATATATATATATATATATGTATATAGATATATATATTGCCAGAAAGATATTTGAATTTAGAAATAATTTGGAATTTCTGTTTCAGCTGAACACTTTACTTTTATTGGCCTAGAGGGAGACACATTTTCAAGGCATAGAAGTATAGGATTCTGGGTATTCATTTATAAGTTGATTTGTACAGTGTATAAAATTTGGCATTTTTCACAGAATTAGAACAAACATTTTTATAATTTGTATGGAAACACAAAAGACCACGGATAGCCAAAACAATTTTGGGAAAGAAAAAGGGAGCCAGAGGGATCAGACTCCCTGACCTCAGACCATACTACAAAGCTACAGTAATCAAAACAATGTGGTACTGTCACAAAAACAGAAATAGATCAATGGAGCAGGATAGAAAGTCAAGAGATAAACTCATGCACCTATGGCCACCTAATCTATAACAAAGGAGGCAAAAATATGCAATGGAGAAAAGACAGTCTCTTTAATAAGTGGCACTGGGAAAACTGGACAGCTACATGTAAACAAATGAAATTAGAACACTCCCTAACACCATACACAAAGATAAACTCAAAATGGATTAAAAATCTTAATGTAAGGCCGAATACTATAAAACTCTTAGAGGAAAACATAGGCAGAACACTCTTTGACATAAATTGCAACAAGATCTTTTTTGATCCACCTCCTAGAGTAATGAAAATAAAAACAAAAATAAACAAACAGAACCTAATTAAAGTTAAAAGCTTTCGCACAGCAAAGGAAATCGTAAACGAAATGAAAAAACAACCCTCAGAATGGGAGAAAATATTTGCAAATGAAGAAACCGACAAGGGATTAATCTCCAAAATATAAAAAACAGCCCACGCAGGGACTTCCCTGGTGGCACAGTGGCTGGGAATCCACCTGCCAATGCAGGGGAGTGGGTTTAATCTCTGGCCTAGGAGGATCCCACACACCGACGGGCAGCTAAGCCCGTGCACCACAACTACTGAGCTCACATGCAACAACTACTGAAGCCCGCATGTCCTAGAGCCCGTGTGCCACAATTACTGAGCCCATGTGTCGCAACTACTGAAGCCCGTGTGCTCTAGGGCCCATGCTCCACACAAGAGAAGCCACTGCCATGAGAAGCCTGTGTACCACAATAAAGAGTAGCCCCTGCTTGCCACAACTAGAGAAAGCCCATGTGCAGCAACAAAGACCCATTGCAGCCAAAAATAAAATAATAATAATAAAAATAGCCCATGCAGCTCAATACCAAAAAAACCAAACAACCCAATCAAAAAATGGGTGGAAGATCTAAACAGACATTTCTCCAAAGAAGACATACAGATGGCTAAAAAGCCCATGAAAAATGCTCAACATCACTAATTATTAGAGAAATGCAAATCAAAACTACAATGAGGTATCACCCCTCACACCAGTCAGAGTGGCCATCATCAAAAAGTCTACAAAAAATAAGTGCTGGAGAGGGTGTGGAGAAAAGGAAACCCTCCAACACTGTTGGTGAGAATGAAAACTGGTACAGCCACTATGGAGAACAGTATGGAGGTTCCTTAAGAAAACTAAAAATAGAGCTACTATATGATCCAGCAATCCCACTCTTGGGCATATATCTGGAGAAAACCATAGTTCAAAAAGATACATGCACCCCAATGTTTATTGCAGCACTATTTACAATAACCAGGACATGGAAACAACCTAAATGTCCATCAACAGAGGAATGGATAAAGAAGATGTGGTACATATATACAATGGAATATTACTCAGCCATAAAAAACAATGAAATAATGTCATTTGCAACATGGATGGACATAGAAATTGTCATACTGAGTGAAGTAAGTCAGACAGAGAAAGACAAATATCATATGATATAGCTTATATGTGGAATCTCAAAGGAGGGTACAAATGACCTTATCAACAAAACAGAAATAGAGCTAGAGGTAGAAAACAAACATGGTTACCGGGGGTAAGGCTGAGAGGGGAAGGATAAATTAGGAGATTGGGATTGACATATACACACTACTATACATAAAATAGATAACTAATAAGGACCTACCTTATAGCACACAGAACTCTACTCAATACTCTGTAATGGCCTATATGGGAAAAGAGTCTAAAAACGAGTGGACACCCAAACTAACACAACATTGTAAATCAACTATACTCCAATACAAATTTTTTTCAAAAACTTTGAAAGTGCTTAAAATCAAACTTACATGAACATGAAGTAAACATTTTAAGTCTTAATTCTTAATGAAAAACCTCCTTCAAACGTAGTATACATTTCTTGAACTCCAGTTACGTTTACCTGTGTGATCTCCATCTGCATTTACTATGCAACTCAGATTTGCAGTTTGGCAATAACTTTGAATTATTTACTTGACTCTGTTTGGTGCACAAGGATGCACTCAATTAGAAGATAATTTTTGAGATATTACTTTCCTCAGTTTTCATTCCATTATATAGGCACATGATTAAGTCTTATTATACATTTAAAAAAATAGCCACAACGAAGAAAATAGGAGTACATTACGTTTCATTATGTTTCAATTAAATTTCGTCAGTAGTGCTACCTTTTTTACCTTAAGCAATTCAAGTATTAGGTGCTGTAAGTGATAATATGTCCTAGGAAAACTTTCTTTTCGATGGACAATATAGATTGTACACTCAAATAAATAGAAAAAGGGGAATTGTGTGAAAATGTTTAACAAACATGTATTCAAAAAATATCCCTTCTAGATGAAATAGGGGATGAAATAGGAAAATCTGTCTATTAAACTCTACCCATAGCCTTTGATAAAATCAACAAGGCAAAATAATGGAGGAAAAAATATTAGAAATCTCTAATTCTTGTGATAATACAGAAGTCATTATGCATTTGTTCCAGATGAAAAAGGTACTTTACCAATTAATTTGGCAACTTCAAAAGGCTAATCATGCAGGGTTGAGGGGGCATATGGGAACTTTCTGTACTTTCTACTCCATTTTTCTGCTCAATATGGTAGAGCTTGGGTGAGCACAAAAGGAGGAGAAAACAGATGTGCTACTGGTAAAGAAATATGCCATAGACCAGTGATTTTCACATATGAGCATGATCAGAATCACCTGGAGAACATATGGAACAAATTACTAGGTTCAGCCTCTAGAATCTCTGGGTACTGTTTAATGAGTTATGTAGATAGAACAAGAAGTGTTGAGTCATTCGATAATTATGAATGCTTTATTTTTAATAGTATTTGAAGTACTATAGGAAAGGTGACACAAAGCCATTATTTCATCAAAATATATAGGAGCAACCCTCCATATAAGCAGTTCACAGATTCAGTCAACCCTGGATCATATAGTACTATAGTATTTATTATTGAAAAAATTTTGTGTAGAAGTGGACCCATGCAGTTCAAAGCCATGTTGTTCAAGGGTCAACTGTATACTGCATTTATGCTGTTCCTACTTTATCCTATGTCCACAACAGACATTTATAAACAATTAAAGCACCCCATGAACTTTCCTGATACAGTATCACTACAGATAAATCAGAACTACAAAATTAAATAAAAGTTATTTGCCATTCCAAGCCTAGCGTAATAAATGTATTAATTAGATGTCAAATATAATGTCAAATATAATGTCAAATATAATGTCAAATATAATCTTATAGATGATTTCTGAATAATCTTGAGATTGGAAGATACGTTGACAAATATTCACAGGAAATCATTATTCCAATTTTCATAAAAGGTAAAATGGGTAATGTATCAGTTCTCTATTGGCGATACAAAAATACCACAACTTAGTGGCACAATACAAAAATATTTATTATATTTTTCCTGATTTATTGATAATTAGCAAGTAAAAATTGTATATATTTACATTATACAAACTGATGTTTTGATACATGTAGACATTGAAAAACGATTATGACATCAAACTAATTAACATATGCATCAGCTCATATAATTATCTTTTATGTGTGGGTGTGGTGAGAACATTTAAGATCTACTCCTTCAGCAAATTTCAAGTATACAATATAGTAATATTAACTACTGTCACTATGCTCTATATTAGATCTCCAGAACTTATTCATTCTGAATAACTAAAATTTTGTATTTTTTGACCAACATCTCTCCATGTCCTTCACCATCCAGCCCCTGGCAACCATCATTCTACTCTCTTCTTCTATAAGTTTGATTCTTTTAGATTCATATGTAAGCAAGATCCTGCAGTATTTGTCATGGTGTGTCTGGCTTATTACATTTAGCATAATGTACTCCAGTTTCATCTATCTTGTCTCAAATGACAGAATTTCCTTCTTTTTTAAGGCTGAACACTATTTCATTGTATGTATATATCACATTTTCTTTATCTATTCATCTATTGATGGACACTTAAAAGTTGATTTTATACCTTGACTATTGTAAATAATGCTGCAATGAACATGGAAGGCCAAATATTCTTCAAGATAATGATTTCATTTTCTTTGGATATTTAACCAGAAGTGGAATTGCTGGATCACATAATATTTTTGTTTTTTAATTTTTTGAGGAATCTGATACTGTTTTCTACAATGGCTATACTAATTTACATTCCCATCAACAGTGTATGTACAAGAGTTCCCTTTTTGTACATCCTTGCCAACACTTACCTTTAATCTTTTTGACAATAGCCATTCTAACAAGTGTGAAGTGATATCACAATTTTGATTTGCATTGCCCTGATGATTAGTGATGTTGAACACCTTTTCATATACCCATTGCCCATTTATATGTCTTCTTTTGAGAAATGTCTATTCAGGTCCTTTGCCCATTTTTTAAATGGGTGATTTGTTTTCTTGCTATTAAGTTGTTTGTGTTCCTCATATATCTCGGATATCAACCTCTTATCAGATGTATGGCTTGCAAATATTTTCTCCCATTTTGTAGGTTTTTTCTTCACTCTGTTGATTGTTTCCTTTGCTGTGCAGAAGTTTTTAGTTTGATGCAGTCCCACTTGTATTTTTGCTTTTGTTGCCTGTGCTTTTGAGAGCATATCCAAAAATTAATTGTCCAGACCAACATCAAGAAGCTTATTCTTGGGGACTTGATCAAGATGGCTGAGTAAGAGGATGCATAACTCACCTTCTTCCACAAACACATCAGAAATATATCTACATGTGGAACAATTCTCACTGAAAAATAACTGGAGACTAGCAGAAAGAAGACTCCTGGACAACCAAGACTGAAAGAAAGATACACATGGAATTTGTTAAGAAGGAAAGAGAAGTAGTCAGATTGGGACCTCATAAACTATATACTAATGATGAACTATTAGAAAGAGAAATTAAGGAAACAACCCTATTTACAATCATGTCAAAAAGGATAAAATACCTAGGAATAGACTTAACCAAGGAGGTGAAAGACCTACACTCTGAAAATTATGAAACATTGAGGAAGGAATTTGGAAATAATGCACAGAGGTAGAAAGATATCCTGTGTTCTTGGATTGGAAGAATTAGTAATTGTTAAAATGTTCATACTGGGCTTCCCTGGTGGCGCAGTTGTTGAGAGTCCACCTGCCGATGCAGGGGACATGGGTTTGTGCCCTGGTCCGGGAAGATCCCACATGCCGCGGAGCGGCTGGGCCCGTGAACCGTGGCCGCTGAGCCTGCGCGTCCGGAGCCTGTGCTCTGCAACGGCAGAGGCCACAGTAGTGAGAGGCCCGCGTACCACAAAACAAAACAAAACAAAACAAAAAAAACATTTGGGCTTCCCTGGTGGAGCAGTGGTTGAGAGTCCACCTGCCGATGCAGGAGACACGGGTTCGTGCCCCGGTCCAGGAGGATCTCACATACTGCGGAGTGGCTGGGCCCGTGAGCCACAGCCGCTGAGCCTGCGCTCCTCAACGGGAGAGGCCACAACGGTGAGAGGCCCACGTACCGCAAAAAAAAAATTAAAAAAACCAAAAAACACCTTTAAAAGGCTTATCCAGGTAAGCCAGTCTATAACTGGACCTTTTGAGATTTTGATTTTATTGCAGTGCCTTAAATTTATTTACATTAAAATTTGCCACATTTAATTTAATTCCTTATTTCATCCTGTCAAGGCCTTTTTGGATACTAATTCTGTCATCCAGAACACTATCTATTCCTTCCAGATTCATGTCATATAGATTAATACAGATTATGTAATATAATATTACATACAATATAATGTAATATAGATTACATTAGTATATGAACAGAGTATATTCTAGAATAAGAAATAACCTTTTTTAACCCAAACCTCACTGTGACTTACAACTAAACTGTTGAATATAATAGTGATAATTAGTTTTAGCACTATTTTTGATATTGAATTTCAATCAACTTAATATCATTTGCAAATCAATTTCTTTGGTCATCCAAATTCTCATTAATTAGTAAAAGAGCATTAAAAATTGGTAATATTCTGAGTCAAATAGCAGATATTATAAGTATCACTCTCTTATTATAATGTAATAAACTTAGAAACTTAATAGGGAAGCTTATACATACTATCAGTAATGAAAATAAGAAAAAACGATACCTAAGTTTTGTACTATTAATAGAGATTGAATTTTTAAAGATACAATGACTCATCAACTTAAAAATAATTGCAATTAGGGACTTCCCTGGTGATGCAGTGGTTAAGAATCTGCCTGCCAGTGCAGGCGACATGGGTTCGATCCCTGGTCCTGGAAGATCTACATGTCATGGAGCAACTAAGCCCATGCACCACAGCTACTGAGCCTCCACTCTAGAGCCCGTGAGCCACAACTACTGAGCCCACGTGCCGCAACTACTGAAGCCCGTGCGCCTAGAGCCCATGCTCCGCAACAAGAGAAGCCACCTCAGTGAGAAGCCCGCACACCACAATAAAGAGTAGCCCCCACTCACTGCAACTAGAGAAAGCCCGTACGCAGCAATGAAGACCCAACACAGCCAGAAAATAAATCAAAAGATTTTTTAAAGTAATTGCAATTATATTTTACATAAAAATTGATATGTGGTCAAATGCATACTCAGAAAAGAAAATATAGAAGTATTATTTTTAATTTAAAAGAAAAGAGATATACTCCTGGCTTTAGGTTAAGATGTAGGAACCTGGAAACAATGTAACTCCCATTCTAACAAAAGGAAAACTCATGATAATCTATAAAGTCATTACTTTTCTGAATCCAACCAATCAATGAAATTTTAGGGCAACCACTTTAAAGACTTTGAAAAATTTGGGGAGCAATAGAATCATTGAGAAATTATCCTCAACCATTGAGTGAGAATGGTTTCAACCTCTGAGACCCAGGGACACAGGGCCTGCCTAACACTGAGGCTGGAGGAGGACAACAGGAAACTCCCTGACTCCACCAGAGGGTAGCAAGCCCAAAGTATCTAGCAACAGCAGTCTGTTGCTAAGGGAAAGACAAGAAATAGGCAGACCTTCTATGAGGCACATATGCAAAGGGAAGACCTAAAGCTGAGAGTGAAGGAGACTTTGAGGAAAACTTTATGGCCAAGCACACAAGTATAAGAAATTCTAGAGGATTTTGAAGTCAACTATGAACTGAAAGTAACCACCACAACAAAAAACCTGAAACCCAGCTCAACTCTGAATAAGATTGGCCCAACCCTAAAACAAAGAGCCAAGAAGATTAGGCCCAGAATATGATTTACCACAGTGAATGTTCTGTATGTGCTTAAAAATAATATGTATTCTGGATATGGAACTTTCACTATGGTAAGTCATATTCTGGGCCTAAAATACTAAACCCAGACAAATTAAAAAATTTAAATCAAACAAGTTCATTGACTAAAGTGGAATTAAATTAGAAATCAATAACTGAGATATCTAAAACATTCTCAAATATTTGTAAATAAAACAGCACATATATATCCAATGGGTTAATGAAGAATTAAAAAGAAAAATTTGCAAACAGTTTGTATTGAATGAAAATGAAACATATCTATGTAAGTTGTAATGTCCTACCAAAGAAATACTTAAAGGCAAATTTATAGCAATAACTAATATTAGAAAAGAGGAATTATCTCAAGTCAATGATTTAAAATCCCCTTTTAAGAAAAAATATAAAAAGAGTAAATTAACCCAAAGGAAGCAGAAGAAATGAGATAATTATCATACAAGCAAAAATAAATTAATTTTAAAATAAACCATAAAATATTAATGAAACCAAAAGATGGTTCTTGAAAAGATCGATAAAATTGATAAATCTCTGGCCTCACTATCCAAGAAAAAAAGAGAGAAGAAGAAAATTACTAACAACTGTAATGAAAGAGGGGACATCACTATAAAACCTAGGGACATCACTGTAAGACCTAGGGATATTAAAACTATGATAAGAGAATATTATAAACAACTTTATGCTTTTAAATCCATTTAAGTGAAATGGACAAATTCTTTGAAAGACAAATGACCAAAGTTCACTCATAAGAAATAACATGAACGACCCTGTAACTATGTGTAAAAACTTTAATATTTCATTTAAAGATCTTCTCACAGACTTCTGGTTTCTCATTCAATGAAAGGAGTTTGGAAGTCACCACACCACCCAAAAAAATAGTAAAAAGCTAAACAGACTGAAAAATCAACAACTCTTTTGGGAATCTGTAAGAGAGGGGAGAAATAAACAAGCAAACACAGGAAGTCATGGCTTACTGGAGCAATAAGTTCTTTCCTGATCTGTTGTATGGGTTTTGAATAGAGAAGTCCTCTTTCCATTGGGGTGGCTTAGATGGGAAGATGTAATGCTCAGCATGTCCATAGCCATCATGGAATTTTACTGACAGCCAAATGAAACCAACATGCATGGAGAAAGCACAGCCAAACTATAGAGAGAAGGAGACAGAGACAGATGAGACCCTAGAATCAGTTTCCTGCAACTCCAGCCAAGTTATACATTCCAACTGGTCTCCTTTTTCTCTTAAGCTAGTGTAAGATTTACTTTTATGATTTTTTAATTGTGTATGTGTCACCACAACCTACAAAGCAACAATAAGGAAATGCTTATTAGACTCTGAATGTAACTTTACATTTATATTTAAAATTTACATTTGTGTTAAAAACATTAAAATATGAATAGAGTTTGTGTGGTGTGATCATGAGACTTTTCCCATATTTCTCTACCTTTTTATTGTTTTAAATTGAATATTTTTGTTTGTAGATTGAAATTAAGAAAGCATAAAATCATGCACAGAATGCTATGTCCCATAATTTTTGGAACTATACATTTAATCTGATTTTTAAATGCATCAACATTTGCATGAATTCAGCCTATATTTTAATCTTATTGTGTGCATGCGTGAAATTATTTTTCAATTACAGCTATTTAAAAAAAGTCACTGTAGTAACTCCTTTCCTAATGTACCATGGGTTTAATGATAGTACCATGGGTACTAATGATAAGTCAGTAGGTTGTGGTCTCAATTACTTCATTATTAATTATTGCCATATTTTCTTTCATTTCATTTAATACACTATCAAGGATGGAATTGATCATTTTCATAGTTTTCTTAATCTATAATGATTTTTGATTCTTAGATAGTTTAATTAAAGCAATATAATTTAATTAGTCATCTATTCAGAATTCTTTGAGTGCTGAGTTGAATAACAAGAATGCATATACCTACTTCACTAAATTATTTTACATCCTCAGCTTTTATCTAAGGTTAATATAAGGAACAATTGTGTGAAGAATAATTTGTATTTTAGTAAAAGTAATCAGTTAAATTATTTCTAAAAGTTGTCATCAAATATGTTATGAGTGGCTCATTGTAACAAATATCTTTGAAAATTTAGGTTTTTTTTCTGAAGTTTGTTTTGACATTATCATCTTAGCTACTAAATATGCTTCTAAACATTAGAAATTCCTTGACACTCTAAATTCTCTCAGCACTCCTAATATACTGCTGGGTAAGGAAGGATTGCTTTTCATTTTTTTCTGTCATGATCTTACTTAATTTTAAATATTTTAAAACTAGTGCTGAAATAGGAACGCATAAGCCTCTTTTCTTCTCACTGTGTATATTATTTAATTTATAAATTCTTTAGTAATCAGTTTATTTTACTCAGTGTTTCAAATATTTTCCAAAATTTCAAAAATAAAAGATTTAAAAAATTATATTGTAATTATTAATAGATAAATCATTCTCAGTAGTCATATAAAATAGAGATAAACTAAAAGTTACCAATTTTATCATCAAGAGATAACTGCTTTTAAAGGTGTTTACAAATAATCTTCCTGTTGTATCTTGTATATATTCAAATATACTTGTGATATAAACACAAAATCAGTAAATTTATATGTTCTTTTAATCATTTGTATAGTCTTTTAATCCATTTTCACTTTCATACTATTCTATAATCATAAATAAGATATTTTAAAACAACATTTTTGCATAATGTCTTGACTTTGTATTAAGCAATATTCAGCACAAGCCAATTTATTCAAATAGGGAAAATTTCTACTTATTGCACTTTTCATACGTAACTAACAATATTAAAAGATCAATTTGCTATGGGAACTTTCAATGTACTACAGGTTTACACTGTTTATTATTTCTGTCATACCAGATTAATGTCTTTTCTATAAATTTAGTACCTTTATTAGCCTGTAATTATTTCAGAAAAACAGAGCTATTTACTCAAATCCACACGAGGAATTTTATATATCTGGATTTTTTTCTAAAGCCGTCAATTCTAAATGGACCCATAGTTCAGCCTTTCTCTCCTTCAGGGAAGAATTTCACTTTAACCTTGGTGCCATCCTGAAAACAAATTTCTCTCAATATCCTAGTCCAAAGACATTAAAAATTCTATTTGTCATTCTTCTACCCCTGCCCTTTCTCCTTAAATAACTTTATTACATGAGCTAATACTTGGCACCTATATTTCTCAGAATGGACTCTAAAAAGTCTGTCCTCCTAATTAACGCATGACCTGCCTCCTGTTCTCCTACGCAGTGCGCAGCTGATGAGAAGCAGAACAGTTTGACAGCAATGTGTGTGGTGACCAATGGTTCCGTGGAAAATAGGAGGAGCTCAGATTGTACTGTCTAGGATGTGATTTTACATCAGCCTGTTTTTCTTAATAAAGGGAAATCTAAACCACAAATTGGAGGCAGCAAACAGAGGGATCAAAAATGTGATTTTTATAGTAAGTGCTATTGTCATTATCTCACTGTTTGACTTCCTAAGAGGGACCACACAAGTTTCATAGAAAGACTATTGTGAGAATGAATAGCCAATTGTGCACAGCACAGCACAGATATCAGGCAAGGTTTTGGATTAGGCCACTTGTAATTTTTTTCCAAGTTAAAAAAGTATGTTAAATTGGTATCCTGAAGACTAAATCTCATTCAATTTGATACTGCCTCTCTCACATCTTCTTGTTAATGCCCTGAAAGGCTCTAAATTTATAGTAAAATAAGAAGGATAGTATTTTTACTATTTAACTCAAATGAAGAATTTTGCAGGGAATGATGTATGAAAAATATGTAATAAATTTTAAATATGTTCATAGAATATTATGCAGTTATAGGTAGTCACTGTCATATCTTATTGGATATTTCACTACTACGTTTACTGATTCTGCCTCATTTTAGTCCTTTTTATCTGCCTTGCCCAAATATACAGCCACAGAGTTGTGTTTTTGTTTCTGTGAGCTTTTTTGTGTTTTCCAAGAAAATTAATGATATTTAGGAATTTAGGATGCTGTCAGAATAGTTTCTATATCTAAGGAAACATGGCCTCATTGATACTAGTTGTTGCTTAGAATTGCATCCTAAAATTATTCTGTAGACTTTCAATAGAATATTTTATTTCTCATGGATACTTTTAATTAACATTTGGTTGTCACCTTAATAAGTATATTCATATTTAGGTTTAGAATGAATTTTTGTGTCTCCACTTTACCTTAGTTCTATACTACTGTTTAATCAGGAGCTGTGTGATATAATATTTACATTTGTTCAATAAAAAGCTAAATTCATTCTGAATCTCTTACTGGATTGGCCTTATGTAAGGTAAGTAACTCTATATATGGAGTGGTTTTATGGATGTTGCGAAGGTTCTACAATCAAAAACTGACCTTCATCCCCTATACTTGAAAATTATTAATTTAGGTTAAATACCCTCTAGTGGAAGGACTGCTATAAGTCATAACAAAATTTTCAGATTTATTCTGAGAGCAGGGTAAAAATGCAGAGTATAAAAGTCCTGACACCCCCAGTAGCTGGGAGAAGTAAATGGTACACTGAAAAAGAATGTGATATACTCAAGTTTGAAGAAATAGGACTAAATTAGAATCTGTTTGCAGTTATGAACAGATGGAATGCTTTTTTACAGAATATGAACAAGAGAGGGGGATAAAGGAGCCAAAAATCAAGGATGTCAAAATCCACAGTAAAATAACTGTTTTTCAAATTTAACTATTTGCCTTTCAACATAAGCAGGTTTAAATAATAACCTTGCTGAGTTTCATGAAACAAAATTAAGAGAGAGATGACAGTGTCAGTCTGATAAAAATGTCCCCTTGGTGACATTTCTATACTCAAGATCAAGTTTTCTTTTTGTTAACCCCAATCAAATATAATCAAAGGCTACTTTGTTCTTACTGAATATTTTTGTTTTCCAAATAGCATAAGTCCAATATTTTCTCTAAATTACTTAGTGAATTTAAAACACAGATATGTTTGTCTTATTTAAAGTAAATTTTAATGTAATAAGAATGCATTTTCACCATGTCAAATCAACTCAGTCTGTGACAGCAGACTATGGCAAATGAAAGGGAGGTTCTTTTGCATCTTGTTTATAGGCACAATAGAGTGATAAAACTCTTAGATTAAAAAAAAAGTTGGCAAACATTTCCAAGATAGAAAGGAAAATGAACTTTTAACTTAATTGTAGCGCTATATCTCACCAGTGGCAGAGTACATGTGAGAAAGAGCTCAAATCCAACTAAAACAATTAAATGTTCATACAACCTTATTCACTTTTAAAACAAAAGACTGTTTAAACAGACTTCGAAAAATAGGAAAGTAGGCTTCAAATTTTCCCTCTTAAAATGCCCTAAATTCATTCATGTGTAGTGTGTAATCAAACTCATTGCTTCTTCTTCCTTTACTATAATTTTTTATAAATGTTTGAACTCTGCTTTTTATATGGTTTAACATGGCATGATCTTTCCCTGACCACCCCATATTCAGTGTTCTCACTTTGTTATTATTCCTCTTACATGTATCATAAGCTTCCTTATATTGTTTATTATATTCGAGAGGATTTCTGCCTTAATTATTGAATTGTACTGAAGGTCTTTTGAGGTCAGGGTATTGATGTGTCCTTTCTCTCTCCATACCACATGGCATGTTTTTCTCCCCGATGGGTGATATTCAAATGTTTATTATTGAAAATACTGGAGAGGATATCAACAAAGTTGAGAGTTTAAGAGGTTTATATGTAGAGCCAATCATCACAAATGGGTCTGTTTAAAAACTAGATTTAACCTTGATAGAAAAATGTCTGGAACTAAATACCGAACACTGTTACCAATTTGTTTACTGTAAGTTGTGGGTGATTTATTTCTTCCTGAGACTATCACTTTCATGATGATAGTAAGAAATATTTAACTCTTCATGTTTTATTTAAATATTATTTTAACAAGTACATTCTGCAATAAACTGGAAGAGTGCGTACTCCAACTAACTTTATAGAGTTCAGTTGATATCACAGTCCAGACTATAAAAGAGGAAATTAAGTATAGATGGGTGGCTATAAAAGAGGACCAGTTGTACGTACAAATAAGTTAATCAGTAAACAAAATCTATCTCTGCAGAAAGATCTGCAAATCAAGGAAATGACTTCCCTCTGAACTGAAGAAAGGATGCGTCTTTCAAAAAGTGGTCATACTGGCAAATTTATGATAAACAAGAGATATACAGTGTGTTCTTGAAGTTGTGGTAGAGAAAAAAAAATGTAGGGATATGCAGCACATAAAGCATGATGAGGTAGTATAGTGAAATTAAACCTCTTCTGAGAATTATAAAAAATTCTTTCATTAGAAAAGTTAAAATACATTTTGCTTTGTTTCTGATATTTGATAAAAGTGATGCTGAATGGCTAAAAGTTATAGACAACCTTGAAAGTCTAAGAAAAAGCAATGGTGAATTAGGATAAAGTGTGCACCATAGAACACTAATTTCATGAGAAACCACTAAAAGAGGTTTCCTGAATGGAGTTTCTCTGTCCAGTTATTTGAGGAGAGCTTACTATGCTTTTCCATCTTGGAAAGAACAATGGACTAGCATATCAAAATCAGAATTATAGCAGAAAAGCACAAACATACATATACATATACACACAACTCGCTTTAATATTATTCAATTCCAAATGAAACGCTTTTGCAACCTAACGCTCATGAAAGTGTCAGAACTGGTATTCCATTAGCAAACTTCGAAAGAGTGGTACAATGTTCTCTTCTGAAGCAGGTGAAAAATATCCTGATTGACTTAGGAGTGTTTGATGACAACTCAAGATTACTGAGTGCATACTTATTGTAATAAAGTGCTTATGATTTTAAAAAATATTTCTCTGAGCCTTGTATTATCTTTCAAACTAAAATGTCTTGGTAACATAAACTCATATTTATGTTTAATAGATTTAACAGAAAGCTTTATAGAAGCAATTAATGATTTCAAAAGCTTTCTATTTTACATGGAAATCCATACTTTTGAATATCATAGATATTCAGATTTAAGAATATAAATTACAAGCATCACTTGCCACAGGATAGAAATGGTCACGATAATAAGAACCTTTTATGGAGGGATTACTATCCCAGGCAGTGAGGAACTTCCTCTTCTCTAGTAAATGAGGTTCCAAGAATTTTTTTTTTTAATGTTAGTAGCAGAATTACTATAGATTTGAGTCTGTAGATGTCAGACTCTAAAGGTATGTAAGTTTTAAGCTTACCCTGGAAGGAAAACAGTAATCTCTAGGACAGAAGCCTTTTAAATGTCAACATAAAAAGTGTCACAAAATGTTGCAGTACGATTTACATATGCGGAGGAGAGAAAGGAGGTCATTTCAAAGAGAGTAATATCTGGTAATGTTAAGAATGTGATTGCTATAAATTAGCTAATAAAGGATCTAAGCTTTTTAAAAAATTCTGTGGACTGATATAAGATGTGTTTTTTTCCCCTTTCAATTATAAAAGAAATATAGCTTAAATTTGTATGGTGTAGTTATCAGTACATCTTTTTTCTGGTAATTTTCAGGTGTTTGTGCTTACCCGCCGCCATTCCCTGCTGTTGCCATAGCTCTGACATGAAGATGGGAAAATGGAGCTAGAAGGAAACCAACTCTTTAGTGGGTCATTATTACCACAGCATCATGGCTGTTCTGAAAATTTGTTTCTGTCCCATTACAAACAAGGAATTGGCAGACTGGGAAGGTGATCAGATCGCAATCAGCCATGGAAGGAGTGATCTGTAATCAGGATGAGGCTGAGAAAAAGACACTGGGGGCTAGAATGCAGAGCACTTATATCATAGGACTCCGAAGCTGAAAACAGAAGTCTGTGTAAAACTTAGTAAAAGAATAGTCTTCAGAGAGTCAGAGAACCATCAATGAAAGCAGCCTGTTGATAGGTGCACAAAAGAAGCCTTTGTGTGAACACTGGCTAATTAAGTCTTGCAATTACCGAAAGAGCTTTCTTTTTTGTGAAGAAGAGAGACATATAAGAGTGATGTACAAGTTCAGATTGAAAATACTAATTCATATTCTGTGGGGGAAGGGCCATTTGCCTATTAAACAAAGCAAGGTCGCCCATTTCCCACTTTGAGTAGACCTGGGGAGAGTGGGAAGAGACGGGCTTCTAAAGTAGGTGAAATTGTTGGCCATGAAAAGTGCCTTTGACTCAGTTTCAATGGATTTAACCTTTATTAAATATAGACCCCCCCTATCAAAATAGCTATAAGCTGAGAGAATTACTTCCAATACACACTCCTTTTCTTAGCAGTCATAAAAAAAACAAAGCTTGATAAGCTCTTGGGGCTGAAGTATTCTTCTCCCATATGGGAGTTATTATTTCCAGTTCAATGTGTCTCAAAGTAGGGGTCAGGTCTCCCAGAGGCTATAGGGGTCTGAGAGGGTTAACACAGAACAGAACTACAGAACTCTGAAGTGATCAGTGTTGATGATGGTGGTGAACTCTGAGCTATATAAACCAGATGAAAAGGCCTCTACTTACCAGCCTAGCCTTCATTTCAAAGGTTCAAATATGGTCCATCTCCGAGAGAGGGCTCCAAACTGCTATCTGATGGCAGTGGCGATGAAGAAAAGTTTAGGGCAATCGGAGTGTACTAGTTTTTCTGTGTGGGAGGCATGTAGTCAGCATGAGAACCCGAAGCCAGGAGAGCAAAGAGGAAAGACTCAGAGAAGTTTCAAATTTGTGAAGGAAGTTGACAAGTCTCTGTGGAGGCATAAACTAAAACCCCAGGTGCTCCAAATATTCTGGCCCCAGAAAATGGGGACCACAATTCCTTTCTTTTCTCCCAAAGTTCTTGTCCAACTCTTTTCTAATGATTCCTCCTGTCATTAATCCTTTCTGTTGGCTCTTGAAATCTACCCAGGAACATTATATTCCAGAACAGTAACTTCATACAAGAAACGTCTCAGGAATCCATGGAATAAGGAATGGGGATTTTGTTCTTAACTGCCTAAGTACTGTCTGCTTTCTGAGTCTTCTCTCAAGCTCTTATCATTGGTGACAAACAAGTAAACTGATAGGTGGGACAGAGATTTTGGTGATCATCAGAACCCGCCCTTTTGGCATTCACAACCTTTACTCATAGAACAACAAAGGGACCCCTTCTTTTTTTCCAGCCTTGTTGACACTTACAGTAATTACTCCCGGGAAAGTAACTCTCTGAGGCAATATTTCACTTCTCTTTAATTGCATGGGTACCAACTTACACACTATCAGCATTGATGAGCAGTGACACCCTGCTGTCAGCCAGGTAGTTTGATGGCAGAAAAAGCCACAAACACTTTAGTTTCCATCTTTCAAAACTCCTCATGCAAATGCGGGACAGTCATTAGTGCTGACCTTCCACTATTACTAGTTGTCAATCAGCTGTGTATCCTGCTCAGAGGCAATCTGCCTCATTCCACGCAGAAACATGGGTACATGTAGCACGATGGGAGCTACGGGCAGTCTAAGAGGGCATTGTTACAAAAATTAGCTTCCCAATAGAATACACTGGTGGACTCATGGAGGGCAACATGCTATAAGTGTTAAAAGATAGTAGTTTCCAAACTGTTCTCCAGTAAACACCAGGTATCAGTGTCAGGTGTCTGGTATCAATTCAGGGTCTGAAGCCACATGCAGGCTTATTAAACAAGAAAACCTTTATATGGGGCCCCTGAAAATAAGTTTTGCACAAGCACTTTACAAAGTTTCCTCACACTAAAGTTTGGGAATGACTGGCTAAGGTCACTGTGCATACATTCACAACCATAAAGCCAGAGACTAGGCTTTCCCATCACTAAATTCAAGAAACACTGTTACCTTTTTGTCTGTGCGAGATGCCACTGTATTTATAAACTTATGAACAAGGTATGCTATCTGCTTTCAAAGGTTTTAAAGTTTATCGACCTAAGAAACAGTCAAGGACTATAGATGGAATCTGTAATGAACTCCGTTTAAGAGGGAGTTTAAACTCCGTTTAAGAGGGAAATACACAGCAAACACTGAGAAAATGTCATTCATCTGAATGTATCTGTTGCTTTATCCCGTCTGTCATATGATGTACTCTTACAGTTATGTATCTTTAATATTTAGCAGTTGCTTATAATCAAGACTGTAGCACAGATTTTAAAGGATCTAGCCGTAAGCCCAGGATCAACTAACCTGGCAATCTGGGGAAAGTATGCACTTAGAAAACTTTGTTGTTTTCAGATATGTGCAAATATACGTGAACTATCTGGAACTTAGCTTATCTAGAAATCTGTAACTTTTCAAAAAATGTTTGTGTTTCTTTAGCAAGATGTAGTAGGGGATTTATCATGATCTTTTATTTCTGCAAGAAATCAATGACCATCCTAAAGACTGTTCAGGTTTCTCCCAGGAAAAAGAGAAATAAGTTATTAACCAAAAATAGAATAAGTATCCCCAAATATTCAAAAAGTGAATGAACTAACCATACCTGAAGCTCAGAGGTGCTTATGTAGTTTGGGAGAGTTTATTTTACCAGAGGATAATGGATGGATATCTTTATTTATTTATGTTTCTTTTTTGAGAAATCAAAATTTTAATTTTTGCCGGAGAATTATTCACATCATTCTCACCATTAAGACTATCTAAGTGATAACGAATAGCCAAAGAAGTTTATTTATTTTGACCAACATTATTAATGTCCTTCTGAACCGTGAATGTATAAGGCCTAATCCTTTCCCACTGTGCTGGCTATTCCTCTCGGGCAAGATCTGACAACTAAAGAGCCATTTGCGTGTTGTGGAGACAGAGCGCTAAATCTGGAAGGGCTGACTCAGCTGGGCAGGAGGCGGTAAGATTAATGGACACCAACATGGAGGGAAAAGCAGTCTGTGAGTGTCAAGGACCTTGGTGGGAGAAACGTTTCCCCAGTGAAAGAGAGAACACACACTTCGTCCTTCTATTCACCCCACAACCAGACTTCCTGTGGAACATGTCTAAGTCCCATGCATAAATTTCCTATTAGAAATTTATATCTCTATTCAGGAGTGATTGAATCAAGACCAACTCATCACACATTCTATCATAAACTTTAACTACCGTGATACATGCTTTTAAAAGAGGTCAATTGTATTTTCATCAATAACATATGCATTCTACTTGAAATAACAAGCATAATTGTAGCAGAGAATCTATCAAAGTACATAATGAAAACGAGATATACTCGAGGGCATTTTTTAAGTACAACTTATAAACTACAAGATATTGAGTAAAATAGTGAATAGCTATGCAATGGAACAAGATAACAATAGATTAAAAGGATATAAATGGCATACTACCTAGTTACTTTTGGTTCTTTAATATTTAGTTAACATTTGCTTAGTGTGAGAGAATGGGCAGGCAAGTGTTTTCCTGTCAGGCAAAATATGTTCCATTCTTAACACAAGTATTTAATTGTACTGCAGCCAGAGAAAACGTGACATTTTTCAGTTTCGTATTTACTGTTTGAACAGGATGTTTGACACCCTAATGTATCCCATTAATAGATTCCCAAAGAGTGACAGTGATAAAGCAACACTAAAGTGATTCAAATTGTGCTTAGCTAACAATTTGTCAGTATGGATGGTTCAATTTCAAGGCTTGAGTTAATTCAGTAAGTGTGTTAAAAATATTAGTTTTGCAGATACAAAATACAATTTATTTATTCTGTAAATATTTACTGATATCTACTATGCACCATCACTGGGCATCTAGTAATAAATAAATGACTAATCAAGTGTAGAATAGTGCTAATGTCAACAGGGGAAAAATGGAGGGTTATACAATTCAAGGTCAAGTTAGATGCAATCTAGAATGAAGGTCATCATTCTCTATTCTTCCAGAAGACAAACAAGTCAATATTACAATTTTTGTATCTTTTACCTGGCTGCACCTTTGTTTTTGCTCTTGTCCTTTGTAAATTCAGTGTTCCATGGATAATATAATAGAAACTGAAGAGGAATGAACCAGAAAACCTAGAAATTTGGGTTCATCTCTCACACTAATTAACCTTGTGACCTTAAAGAAATTAGTTAAAATTTTCTGAGACTGAGTTTCCTAGGATAATTTATAGAGTTTTACTTAAGAGATAAAATAAAGCTTCATTTCTGGAAGGGTATATTATAAACTGCATAAAGACAAAACAGTTGTAGCTTGTTTTGTGGGTGTCCACATGAACCTTATCAATGTCACATCCAGGAGAAATATTTCAGTTATAACAATTTACAGACAACAATCATCACTGTGTGTATATTAGGCGATTTCACTATATTTCACTTCTCACTTCTTACTTTTCAGACCTATTTGTCTGAGTAGGGGATAAATATTAGTTGTAAAGGGAAAAAAAACCAATAAATACATTATTCAGCTGAAAAAGTTATATTCAAAATACATATGTATAGTAACTTAAAATACCTACAGGACCTCATGGTTTACAGTCCTCTTGTAAAGTTTCCCTTTTATGTTGTCTCAAAGGAACAGGTCAAGAATGCAAGGGCAGGGATCCCGTGGTGAAATTTAGTAGAGTTGTGGCTAATGGTGATATGAACAATTTGTCTTTTGAAGACGTGACAAGACTGAGATTTTCTCTATTTCCATAAAATATTTTTATTTGTCATCCTCCTTTTAAATACATGTATATATATACACATATATATATACATGTGTATATATGTGTGTGTGTGTATGTATGTGTATATATATATATATATATATATATACACATATCCTCCTCTATCTTGTGGGAATGCTTTTCTCAGCAAAAGAAGAGAGGATAGATAAATCCATTCCACCTGGGAAAAGTTCAAAAGTTTCTGTTGTTTAGTAAATAACGAAATGAAGTTATAAATAGCATCACTGCTTTCTATTCTATCTTTAAACTAATACAAGCATGTCCTTCCTCTAAAAAATTGATCCATGTTAGCTGTTTTGAATATGTCTCCTAGTTAGCATTTTAAACTTTAATCTCTAAACCATTATCTTCTTCCTGGCTCAGCAGGAAATTCTGCCTGTCATTAAATCAGTAACTCCTTATGTTTATGACTACCAAGAACTGCAAAAGCCAGACTATGTGTGGAGTAAAACTTGTCTAATTAGCATCAGTCTACACATTACCATATGTTGACAATAGCCATTCACAGGTTATATTACTTTGGCATCTGTGATGGATGACAAAACCTAGAATCATTCTTACTATTTTATCTTCTTGCTATAACTTCTCAAGCATTTCTTTTCTTGCCTTTACTTTTTTTTTTTTTTTTTTTTACATTTCCTGAATTACTCTTAACATCATGCCCTTTAGGTGCCTCGTTCTTGCTTCCTAAAGAGGGATCATAGGCAGTACTAAGTTCAAATATGCTAATATATTTGTATCATCAAACCATTTACCTCCCTACTTTACAATTCTGTCTGTTGTTTTAGATCTACTTCAGAATCCATAATTCATTGCTCAAGATAGCAGAAACTGACTGAGAATTGTATAAAACCCAAACTACCATAGGTACAAGGGAAATAGCTAAAGGAGAAAAAAAGGGAAAGAAGAAAGCATGGTAGAAGTGAACTATTCCTATTAAAATAACCTAATAGTTATTTAAACAAAGTCAACTCAACTAAAATTTATGAGGCTGTTTCCTGGATTCAAATTTCTGAAAATTCTACTCTGCCATTTTGAAAACAAGGTAAAGTATTTGGGCTTTTATTACCACAGTAAGGTGATAAATGTGTATTGATGTAACTCTTCTAGTGTAAGTGAAAGTACATTTCAAATACCAGGCTGTATGAGTATTTTTCAGCCTTATGTAATGGTAAGATAATGTAGAATAAAGGTGAGCTTATTTTTTAATCTGTCGATTAAGAAAATTTTAAACAAAGATATAAACAAATCATTTGTACTTGCTAATTGCACAAGTGATTTTGAATGAATGAGATCAATTGTTTAAAAAATTAATAATTGTCATGGGAAATCTGTCATGTCCAGAATTCTCTCTTACATACTTTTTGATCATGTATTCTATACTAATTTTCATCATAATTTAATTTATGCTTTAGATTTTAACTCATTTATCTTATTTGCCACACATATCATGTATTTACAGCCCTTTAAACTTTTTATGACTTATTTTCAGTTTGCATCAAGCTTATAGTTTAGAATCTAGAACAGAGTTAACAAAATAGTTCTGTCTGTCACTGATTGGCTTTGTGGCCTTGGCTATCACTATTGAGCAATATATCATAACATATTTAATCTGGGCATCTGTTTCCTTCACTGTCATCATTCCAGTGAAACTTTTGGCTGGAGAACGCAAAAATTAATAGTGTTTAATGAGACAAAAAATACAAATATATACATTTTCCTAAATGATAATAGGTGACAGTGTTTAAATCATTCAAAAGTTTATTTTTAAATAATCACCCCTAAGTGAATTTTGATTAGAAACATTGGTATGGTTTGAGGACAAAACTAAGATCCTAGATTATACACTCATCAAAGGGCAGGCCAAAAAAGAAAGAAAACCTTTTATCTTACCACTTACAACTTTCCCTATTGACAAAGGTCTGACTCTGGTAGTGTTTTGCCCCCATCTTTGAAAAATTTAGGGGCTCTTTCTTGGAGGTGTCAATTGAAAAATATGCACAACCTAAAAGTTGAGAATTATGTTTTATTTGGCAGACAAAATGGAGGACTTAAGCCTGGGAGGGATCCTCACAGATAGTTCTGAGGAACTGCTCTGAAGAGGCAAGGGGGGAGCGAGGATACACAGGAGTTTTTGCAAGAAAGACCAGATAGTACTGTTAATTAAAGAAAACCATATACCTCAAGTTAATGAATTTAACACTTTTCTAGGTATGGGAAGTTGCAAGAGTCTGGGCTCACTGAAATCGTTCCTTTGATATGCACCTTAACTACCTAGGGCCAGTGGCCTGGTTTCCTCCTTCCTGAAGCCCCTCAGGGTACATCGTTGTGGGGTGGCTGCAGTGACTGAGGGCTTGGCAGCCGGCAGCCCATTTGTCTCCACCCTGAGTTCCCTCAGGGCTCACCATCTGGGGTGGCTTTAGTGGCTTGCTGGCTCAACATCTTTTGTTAACTGATATGGCAGGCAGCAGTTTTTCATTCACAGAAGGTCCAGTCCCCCTAAAACATACATTTTCCCTGGATTATTCCTCTTCTCTAGGTACCCTTCTTTGGCTGGTAAACACAGATTACAACACACTTTTAAGCCAATTGTTTTGTTTACCTACTCTTTAAGTTTTGGGAAGTCACAACCTGTACACAGGTGGATAATTATAGTACAAAGAATAGTTACAGAGCCCAAATATGTCATAAGTCCGGTTTAGATAATGAGTTACTTAGAAATTCCTGGCTCTGAATTGTTCATTGCCTATTTCTGTTTTATTGCGGAACCAAATTGTTTTCTAAAAGAAATGTGAAATGTATTCTAATTTTGAACAATTTCTACCTAAATCCAAATAGAAACCTATATGAATTTCTCTTCCACCATAAAATTGTCAAGAACACTCCACTTTTGCTGTGCCTCCATTTCCTAATTTCTTTTTTTTTTTTTTGTGGTACGCAGGCCTCTCACTGTTGTGGCCTCTACCGTTGTGGAGCACAGGCTCCAGATGCACAGGCTCAGCGGCCATGGCTCACGGGCCCAGCTGCTCTGCGGCATGTGGTACCTTCCCGGACTGGGGCACGAACCCGTGTCCCCTGCATCAGCAGGCAGACTCTCAACCTCTGCGCCACCAGGGAAGCCCCGCTAATTTCTTGACTTAATCCCCTGATGCAGGTTCTGACTTCTCACAAGTGCTCTAGTTGAAGTTAACCAGTGATCTCCTTTTGTAAACTGCAAAGGTTTTCTTCGTGATCATCACCTCTAATTTTTCCAAACTGTGTGACTTCTCCTTGAAATTGTTTCCTGATTTCACAGTCATTACAGGGTTCCAGTTCTATCCATTACTCTCTATTTGCCACTTCTGTTTCCTGGGTCCTCTCACTTCAGTCATTGTTGAAATTGTGCCACAGGACTCATGTTTTATCCCTCTGCTCTTCATTTATTTTTTCCCTTGGAGGTTTCATATCTTCTAATGATTTCAGCTATAAACTCCACTGAAATGATTTCTAAATTTACCAGAGTTCTCTGGTTCAGCCCCATATAAAAGTTGTTTTCAGTGGAATGTCTGATCATTGTCTCAACTCCCTATGTTGATCAAAGACATCAAAATTTTCCCCAGACTTGGTTCTCCCACAAACAGCTTTATTTTCTCCTGCTGGAGCTTTCATTTTCTAAGTTTTCAGCTCACATTCTTGCAATTTTTCCTGACTCTTTTTTTCCAGTCTGCTTAATTATTACATTCAGTAAATTCCTGCACTGCTTGCTGCTTTCATTTTCCCCTTTCCATTCCCAGTGCTGTTATCTTCTTCTAGTCTGAGTGACCTAGACTCATACATATATGGCTAATTTAATGATCTCCTCAGCTGTCTTCTTGCCCCCTTAAATATGCCCTATCTACTGCTGCCAGAAGAACCTTTCTAAAGCATTAGCTTTTGCATGAGTCACTGTATAAAAAGTTTGTCAAAAGTTCCACCAATCCTACCATGCAAAACAAGACCGAATGTACTCATCTTCCTAAATTTGTTTATTTTCAACCTCATTTCTTTCAACTAAAAATATGCAAAACTGTATTCAAGAAAACTGTTCTAACATTATTTTCTTAATATTTAAAAAAATGTATTTCAAATATCTGTACCTTTTTTCTTATAGAAAAGATCTATGATTTACTCATTAGTGTCTGACTATGCTATTTGCATAACTGAAACTCTATTTTTATGATGTTCATTACAGGAGGAATGAGTATATTTCTTTTTTTAATCTTTGTTTTTTTTGGTAAACATTCTGAGTTTCCAAGTGGATCTTAAGCACCTTGGATGCAGGAACTTAGTCATATACTTCACTGTTACATCAACTTCTTCAAAAATTCTTCATCGTTAAAGGTGAAAACAATAATAATAAAAAAGAGAAATGAGAAATTGAAAGAGAAAGTAGGAGGTTCCTACCAGTTCATAAAATTAATATTTCAACAAATTCCTCTGTAACTGCCCTAAACTAGGCCAAATTAAACTCAGAAAGCTGACATATCTCTTTTTTAAAAATTTTGAATGTTTGTTTGTCAACTTTATTGCTAATTGCTTCTCACATCTCATCTCTTTTTTACTTTCATATAGACTTTATATTGAGTGAATCAGATTGAGGCCTTGGAACCACCATTTTAAACAATCTTTTAAATTCTCACTCTTAGATCAATGTTTTCAAGTGGTTATTGGGTACATTCCTTTTTTTTGTCAGCTTGACTAAAGTTGAGGGCAAGATATAAACAATTTAAAAACAACATCCACAGAAACATAATAAAAGGAAAAAATTAAAATATAAGCTAATGGGAAGCTTGCCACCACAAAATAGAGAAATGTAATCCACATTGAAAGTGAGTCCAATTTTTAGTTTGTGAACCTTGCATTTATATTAATTTCCATCATAATTTTAAATAAAAAAATCTTAGGGAGTTTGGGATTGACTTATATTTAAATATAACACACTGTTATATTTAAAATGGAAAAACAACAAGGACCTACTGTAGAGCACAGGGAACTCTGCTCAATATTCTGTAACAACCTAATTGGGAAAAGAATTTGAAAAAGAATAGATACATGTGTATGTATAACTGAATCACTTTGCTGTATACCTGAAACTAACACAACATTTTTTATCAACTGTACTCCAATATAAAATAAAAAGTTAAAAAAAATCTTTCAGATTATGTTTTTATCCAGTTATTATTAAAGCAAACCAAAAATTTTAAATTTAGTTTTAAGTCATTTAAATCAATGTTTAATAATGAGTTGCAATAAATATTAAAAAAACATATGTTTGTTATAAATTAAAGTTTTACCTATACTCTATTACAACTATTAGTTGAAGCTCTGTGTAGAGGCTCCTTGGAACAAAGCAAACAAACAAATGGCAGTCTATTTCTTACAAGGACTTTACTTGAAGCTCAGGCTAATTAAAGATACAATTGCAATATAAGCTCTTTTTAAAACTTTGGATGTTACAGTAATTCTCTCTTTAGACTGTCATTATGTTTAAATTGTGTTTAAAGCACATCATGATGTTCTAAATCTATGCATTAGATCAAAGCTAAGCTCTCTCAAAATAAATCAGCTAATTTCAACATCAGATGTGTTTCTAGTTTGAAGGTTAAACTTCCAGTTTTAAGCTATCAAGGAACACTTAAATACTTTGACTCTAATCAACATAATATCATAGAATTCTAGATACGGAGTAGAACTTAGAGATATCTATTTCAACCGCCTCATTTTACATGGCTGCAGTATTCAAAGAGATTAAAATGGAGCTTGCCCAATGCCTCACAACATTTCTGATAAAGATAAGAGGCTAATCAGGTGTTCTGGCTCCTAGTTTAATTCTCTTTTCATCATAATCTTTTTGGGAGTGGACAGTAAGAATCAATTCTGTATCTCACTAGAGTCAACTGGAAGCCTCTTTGGGAGTTCTTTGCCCCGTAATTGAACTGAGGACAGACAGTAAATCAAATATCTGAAAAGAGACTGTAATACAGGACATATAAAGTATTCTTACAACTCAACAATATAAAGATATAGATATTAACCCAATTTAAAAATGGGTAAATATTTGAATAGACATTTCTGCAAAGAAGATATTCAAATGCTAACAAGCACGGGAAAAAGTTGCTCAACATCATTCTTCGTTAGGGAATGCAAATTAAAAACACAATGTGAACATTCACACCCACTAGGATGGCTATAATAAAGAGGGCTGGTGAGGATCTGGAGAAATTGGAACCCTCATATATTATTTGTGGGGATTTTAAATATTGTAATTCCTTTGGAAAACAGCTTGGCATTCCTCAAAAAGCCCACTGCATCTAATCTCACCTTTCACCGTGGCTCCAATGTAGGACAAGCACAAGTAGACTTCAGTTATTATACAACCCAGGAATTGGGAGCTAGAGAGTATGATGTGTGCCCATACCACCATCCAGTCTCTCTGCTCAAGACTTTATCTGCTCTAGTGATGTAAATAAGGGCAGCAGCAAGTAAGATAACTACTGTGATGTCCACTTTTGGAAGTAGATGTCAGTCTCTGCAGGAAAGGGTTAACTCAGCAGACTTGTGTTGCTCAAATCTGCACATTCCCAAGAAAGAGTGTCTTCAGGACTGGCTGTTGGCTGGCTCCTGGGAGGTGAGTGTTGAGTCCTTGGAACAGTCTACCTAATAAGCATGTTTTTTTATGCCTAGAGGCATTGAGATTCTAGGTACAGCTACGTTTAGATAATTCATGATAGCAATGTGATTTATGGTGAATGCAGGCTTCTGTCTCTGTGACTGGCATCTGAGTAGCTAAGGTCAGCCCACGTAGACGCTGCATGTCTACATGACTGACTCTTAGGACAAAACCTAAACACCAAGACTCTACTGAGCTTCCATGGTTGGCAACACTTTGTGTGTGTTGTCACAGATCATTGCTAGGAGAATTAAGCATGTCCATGTGACTCCACTGGGAAAGGACACCTGAAAGCTTCTGCCTTGATTCTCCTGCCTTGATCACCTCATGCAACTTACCCATTAGCTGATTTTAATCTGTATCCTTTCACTATCATAAATCATAATTATGAGTGTGACTTTTTAAAATCCCCTGAGGCCTTCTAGTGAATCATCAAACCTGAGGATGTTTTGGGAATGCCTAAAGAATCTGCCCTTCGTTGTGTCCCTCAACTAAGCCCTCAGAACACAACTACTGAGCTTATGAGCCTCAACTAGAAAGCCTGCATGCCGCAAACTACGGAGCCCACACACTCTGGAGCCTAGGCACCACAACTAGAGAGTGAAAAACTCACATGCCACATCTAGAGAGAAGACTGCATGCCACAAGGAAAGATGCCACATGCCTCAACGAAGATCCCACCTGCTGCAACTAAGACCTGACTCAGCCAAAAATAAATATAAATAAATAAATCTTTAAAAAAATAATAGGATAAATCTTCATATTTTAGATTAAGAAAATTAGATAGTTGCTATAAGTGAATAGCCACAGATTCGGAACCCCTTGAATGAAGCAGGGCTGGGTCTCCTTGAGGAAGTATCCTGCTACAATGACAAAAATTTATACTGCTAATCTTTCTCCAGCCTTCCTGAAAGAACCTATGACCTTTTACCAGGATGACTGTGCATTGGGGAAGGGAAACAATCAAACTTTTCAAGGATTACTATGCATCAGCTCTGACTTGATACTAATTCTTACAGACCCAAAACATCACTGTGGTCCACCAGTCAGAGTAGGGGTTTGTTTGTGGAGGTCAAGTGATCAGTGGAGTTTGGACTGAGGTCCATGTCACAGTGGGTCCAGCAGATCCCTGAACCCATTCTGGGATTATTTCCCAGTTCTGGAATGAATACTTGAGTAGTTATACTCAAAAACTGACAAAAATCTCATATATATATATATAACACATACATATATATATATATATATACACACATACATATATAGCTTCTAGGGCTATGTAGATATACATGAATCCTGAGAAGTGCTACCTCTGGGAGACTGCGGGTGATGAACAAAGCAGATATTAACCTTGTATGTAATGCTTTTAAGTTTGTATTACAAAAAATTGTATTCATTGTTAGACTTTTAATTAAAATTAGAGGATCCTAAAGTGACTAGGGTTATTTAACTTGGGTAGCTGAAAGCTAAATGAGTTCTTAAAAATCATTTTAAAATTCATCCATTTTTATAGGAGTATATATAAATAATTCCTCTTTATCACCCAGGTTACATCTCAAGGATGCGGAAATAATTTTTGTCTTAAATATTGTATGTCAGATAGTATCATGAGCTTCGTGAAGATGAATAGTAAAATAAATTGCTTATGAAAACTGGAATCCTCTTCTGTGGAAGTCCTTAAAAACACTCTTATAAGTCTGGGATAAGACAAGTACGTGTACTGAACTGTTATAGAATGGTGTACATTATAAATTGATGGACATTTCTAACCATTTCTTTTCAATATTTCATATGAAAAACAACAACAACAAAAAACCCCAAAATCAACCAAAAGAAAAACATGCCCAGAACCAGCATGGGGATCCTGTCACACAGCCTTTCCAAGCAATTTTCATGAGCCCCCTTCCAAGGACTGTGGGGGATGAACCAGATGTCCAGTGCCCTCCCCTCTCAAACAGGAAGACACCTGCCTGTGGTCTAGGGAGAACTGAAGCTAAGTGCATTGACCATCACCTATGAGACATTATTTGTATGACCATCTTGTGCTTTGCAATGATGACCTGATAATTGTTTTACTTGGCCAATTATTCTATAACATTTTCTAAAACTCAACATAAATCCTGTAATATGATAAAACTTAATAAAATGCACATTTATTCACAAAGGGTACACAGTCCAAGTGAAGTGCAAAATGGCAACGTAATAATTAAATCAACTTTCCAATGAAGAAATAGGAAAAACAAACTTGATACTAATGTAGTTTTTAAAATGAAGATTAAAAGCCCATCCAAGTTGGTCAGACTTTCCCAAGTGGTTTTTTTTTTTGGATGGTTAATAAATTTTATTGACTATGCTGTTTGGAGTTGCATGGAATGTTCCAGAAGTTTCACAGAGTTTGGACCCCACCACCACAAACCTTCTTGGTCTACCTCCATGTTCTGGGGCCCAAAGGAATGTGCTTGGCTGTGATCTTCACTGAGAGAAAACAAACTTGAGAGATCTATGTCAAAGAGCCCATGAGAAAGATCCCAGATATCACAGACCACTAGTGCTTTTACAAGCAAAACCCAAAAGAACCCAAACTCCATTTGATCAAAACTTTGATAGAATCTTGCCCCAAGGACACTCTGTTATGCCCCAACTCCTTGGTTGAGAATCACCAGCCTCTGTACATTTTACTAAGCTTCCCTTCCTGCAGTTTGTGTTTTGAAAAGAACAGACTTTCCCTCTTGTTTTCCAAATATGAAACATAATAACATTAAATGTTCTTTTTTAAAGTACATATGCCGTTCCCCCTAAACCAAGGTTCTGTGAGCCCCGCATGTCTGAACCGGAGTGGGCTTCAATCTCTACTACTGAATCATATGGTTACTGCAAAGCCATGACTAAGAGTTTGCCCCCAACCTCCAAGGCTAGAGAAAACAGAATGGTTCCCAAGACCAAGTTGCACTAGCTATGGATTTATCCCAATTTATCCAAGGATCGCACACAAAAGATTGAGTGCAGGAACTGGTGTTAATATTGCAAAGCACCTCTGGCTTTGTTTAGAACCTACTTAGGCCCTTACCCTTGTAGAAGATCTCCTGCAAAGGTTTTCCTACCCCACAGCTTTACACTCAACAGTGTATACACACTTGAGTACCTACCATCTCACAGCTAAGCCACACCCCACGTGCAGTGATTCATGGTTAAGAGAACTGGATTACCACAGCTCTAGCCAAGTGCTAATCCACTGCAACAATTAGGAAAAGAGGGGAAAGATACCCCCCCAAAACTCTCAGCCAGCTCTGAATAAGGAAGCATGTTTCCATCCTGTGCCTCCTGTCACTCAAAAGTCCAGTCTACTCAAACTCCCCCAATTCCCACAGCCTCAAGTAGCCATGTTTCAAGGACTTGGCTTGTAGGGCCTGCAATAAGCACTGCCAGTGAAACAGGAGGCTGGGCCACACTCAGGCGACTCACATTCCCAGTCTGTTGTTCTATTTCTGGGAAGGGAGGAGCTGCACAGTTAGCAATGGGGCTGGCTGGTCAAGGGATGACCAGGGGCCAGGCACACTGTCCCAAGGACAAACCTGACTCTATTGGCACTATATATATATATATATATATATATATATATATATATATATTCTCGCCGCTGCAGCATGTGGGATCTTAGTTCTCCAACCAGGGATGGAACCTGCGCCCCCGCAGTGGAAGCGCAGTCTTAACCACTGGACCTCCAGGGAAGTAAGTCCCTGGCATCATACTTTAATCACTGAGCCTATTAGAACATGAATAATCAAGTGTGACAGACCGAAAGAGAGCCAAATGATTTGCTCCTCTGCCATCACGCCCACAGAGTAACTTCTCCGAGGTCATACATTAGATAAGCATGGGCACAGGAAGGCTCATTCCTTACGCTCATGACCTTGCTTTCTTTCCCACTCACACTCACCGCCAACACAAGGCAGAGTGGGGGTCTGACCACCAAAGAATGGCCATGTTCCCACAGATCACATCCTTACCCTACACTGCGTCTCACCTGTGGCTTGGGGAACTCACAGAAAGACAAATGTCTTATAAACCGCAGAATTTTTCTTTTGGCAGTCACAATTAGTAACATTGCACGTTTCAAGGTTACATAGGAGCCCCACGTGGGGCAGGAACAGACGAGTGTTGCACAGTGCTTTACAGGAAAGCCACAGCAAATGTTCCAGAAATTGACAACATCTGGAAGCAGGCACCCCAGGGCCTCCAGGAAACCCCTACCTCTCGGGCTTTCGGGACTCCTCATTGGGGGCCTTTTTCTTGGGCATGAAAAAGCCTCCTTTTCTGGACCAGAGCGGTAGGGATGTGCAGGTCAATGGCTAAGCTGGCCGGGTGGGGAAGGGGAAGGGGAGAGCAGTTCCTTCGGATCCCAGCAGAGGTAGACAACGGTAGACAGTGGAAGGCAACGGGTTCAAGGTGACAGGAAAGGCCAATTCTTGGGGGCGGGGGGCTGCTCTCCTTCCCTCCGTTCTCCGATTAAAAACGAAAGCCCAGGATGATGAAGACTGCGCAGAACCAAGACGAAAGCCATCTCTCGGCTCCCGTCCCAGCGTAAGCCCTTCTTGGCCCGGTCCTCCTGCTGCTGGCGAAGGGCCTCCCGCCGGGCGCTCAGGCGCCGCTCGCGCTCCAGCTGCTCGCCGTGGTGAGCCTGGTAGAAGGCGTAAAAGTCGAGCGTGGTGCGGTTGGCTCCCGACGAGGCCTGAGAGCGGCCCTGGGTCCGAGAGGCGGGAGGCTGGGTGCGGGGCGAGTCGGGGTCGGTGGCGGGCGTCTTGGAGGACTGGACCCCGGGGCCGCGCAGGTCCTCGTCGCTGAGCAGGCCGCGGTCCTACCTGCGACGCTGGGTGGTAGTGCCCAGCACCACGTAGGCCTGGGAGACGTGCGTGAAGCGCTCGGCAGCCTTGGCGCTCCCCGAGTTGCGGTCCCGGTGGTAGAGGAAGTGCTGCCGGTAGTCTGCCTTGATCTGCACCTGCGTGGCCGTGGAGGGGACGCCGAGCCGCTCGTACAGCTCCGTGCGCAAGTAAGGGCCGTCGCTCCGGGAATAAATCCTCGCTTCCAGGCCCAGGCCCGATCCCGAGTTTGGTGGAAACCCCCGGGCCTGCCACACCCTCCACAGTAACAGCCGCGACCCCCAAATGGTGTTTTGATCAAGCCCAGCGATATTTCCCATTCTACTGGAGTACATCTGTAAACAGGTCTCCACATCCAGGGAAAGGCCTGATTCCACCCACACCGTTTTGTAAACCTTCGGAATTCTACATGTGGTATCTCTCAGTTATTAAATGGAAGCCTGTGCTTTTACTGTATCCCTGTCACTGTGCGGATTTCTCCACTTCAATATAATGCATCATTTTGTCTTAGACAAGCAACAGCATCTTCTGATTTAAACTACAAAATATAACAGATGAAAGAATTTACTAAAATAAGAATTATGGGCCTTGAGAATCCTTTTTCATAACCTCTTCTAGGACACATCCACAAGTGGCAGCCCTGTTTTGGGTAGGCATCCATGTTTCTGTTTCAGAGGCAGTTTTGTACTAGTAACAGCTGCAGCTTAAAAGGAAGAAGCTCACCCACACATAAACCAACCCTATCATTTTACTTAGTCAATGTTCTTACAAGAAAAAATTAATTTTGTTGGTATGTGACTACAGACTCTAAAAAAAATCCCTTATAAACGAACAGACCTTGTGAGGTTATGAAAACTTATTTCTAAACCTGAATAGTTTAATCAAATAACATTCCAACCTAGAACACTCATGGAAATATTATGTATTAACTCTTCATCTTTTATTCTGGCAAAACAAAACTCTGCTGTTGAGAACTTATTTCTCATGACTCAGAGGTAAGTCCCTAGATAATCACGATGTCACTTGAGTTTCAGAGCTCTAGTCTGACACTTAAAGCTCCCAAAAGACAAAGTCTGAATAGTTGTTTCAAGTGCTTCTTGGACTTGAAGTTGTGGCATTAGAGACCCAGGAAATATTTATTTCTGGTAGGAATGAGTCAAGGTGGTATCCTATAAGACATTTAAAGAATGCTCTATTTATTTATTTGCACTTTCATGTCTGGGAAATCTTATTTCCCTTACACATGCATCAGGGAAAATTTATATTTGATAGAGTTTAAATATTTTTGAAAGGTTAATTCGTTTTGAAACAAAGTGATAAATATTTCATTCTGTACAGTTTTATTCAAGGATGACTGGAATCACCTACATCTCCTGATATAAGATAAAAATGATATGTGGAAGCATCCTGTTATCCACAAACAGCTTCTGGTCTGTATAGTTGCGAGTTCTGATTTGACTGATTTGTGTCTGGCTTGATGCTACTTGAAAATAAAGGTTCAGCTCCTGCCTGTTCATACCTATTCCCTCTTAGAACCATCAATCAGGTCTTCACTAGCAGAAGTTCAGAAAGTTATTGAATTTATATTGTTGATTTCAACAACAAGGTACCAAAAGGAGTGGATGCAGATAAAACTGAGATAGCTATTATATAGGGCAGAAGTCCTAAATATTTTTGAAAGATTATACATATGGTATCACTCAGTTATTAGATGCTTTATCTTTTCCTGTCATGATGATAAATTTTCCCTAGTCCTATGTAATACACTATCTCTTATATTAGACAAATGAAGAATCCTGCTCAGTATATTTCTCCAAGAGGTCACCAGCCAGCTGTATCCCGTTCGTTGTCTGAAGATACACATTAAAAATGAGCTAGAATTAGCCTCAGTGAAAAACACTGGTCTTCACTTTATACCATGTGTTACTCTTGATAAAATGCCTTGTATGAAAACATTTTCACAACCAGCTCTGATAATGTAGATATAAATTAACATTCTCACATCTTTCCTTCATTCAAGCAGTTTTACTTCCATCACTGACTATGCTCCTGGCTGGAGACTGTTTGTAATCATTAAAATCTCTTTGAAGATGTTCAGTTGTAATTTTGCCGAATATTGTGACAAAATTAGACACATTTCAGTTCAACTTTATAAGTACCACGTGTCATTTTTCTAGCCATAAAGAGCCTTAATATGGCATCTATATTGCAAATCTCAGGGTGACTGGCTGGTCTGGCTGAAACAGCCTAGAGAAACATGCAGAACTATTTAAGAATCTAAACTGTTAGCTGGAAGCTGTCAAGGAAGAGTTGAGGTGACCTCATTGCTTTAGTTAGTGGCAACAGGATTTTAAAAAGAGGTCAGGGTAAGGTTAAAAGTAATAGATAAAGATAGTGTCTTGGGGAGAATTTGTATATATGAAGATGCTTTTCCTTCAGATCGATTCTGGTATATGTCACTGCCTTCAATTTCATGTGTCATAGCTTACATTTCCATTTTCTGTCAAAAATCATGATGCTAAACATAGTAGTATATGTTGGCAACCAAAGGACCAGCACTGAGTGGCTGTATTTAAACAGTGGTCAGAAACCTTCAGATTCCATTCCTTCTGTGTCTCACACCCTGAGATACAACCCAGTTCCCCAAGGAGAGCCAGGTGGCTGCTACAGCTGCAGGTCTAATCATTGAGCAAGAAAGCACCATGACCTGCTGACAGCTGCAGAAGGAATGTTGCTAATTCTCTCTCTACTATTGTGGAAGTGAAACTGAGGTAAATCCTGGCCCAAACAGCATTGATCCCTACTGCTCCTTTTCCCCCTTCCTTCGGACCTCCTGGGACATCAGAACATTTACCATTCACATGTTTAGCTACATCAAACTAACTAAGTCATCAAAGAGACATTGGATCAATACTGGAGCAATGTGAAGAAAGGTAAGCAAATCAAAATTTCACTGACATAAGGGGTATCACATCTCATATTTTATAGCAGTGCATGAGAAACTTTAAACTGCCAAAGAAACTTCATCCTGGCACTGCTACCAGGTCAGTTTTGCCCCATGATGATTTATATCTCAGTACCTTTGCAAGCACTTCTGTTTGGGTTGGCCTGCTCTTAATGTCTTTGGGCATTGTTTCAGGATAAAGTGATTCACTCTAAAGAAAACTGAGTATCCCTCTATTGGAAGAGAGTTATTTTTCAAGTTTAATAATTATACATTTTCATCAGACGAAAACTGAATATTTGTTTTCTGTTGTTGTTTGCAAGGTGGCCTCACACTTACCTGGTATGAAGCTATGAAGGGTCTCATAATAGCAACCAGATCTGAGATAATTCATATTCTCAGAGAAGTTCATTTTGTACTGTATAACAGACATAAAAAAGGCACACAATACTAAATTAATTTAGGTTTGATGAAATAAAAATTGTGTTCTGTACCAGCTGGATCCTGGGAAGTATGAGTATTTAATTCTATCCTCATTGATGAAACTCTGCTGAATCAGTAGTTCTGAAGAGACAAAACTTGCACACACTAATAGATAAAAAGTCTCTTGATAATCAGTGTGCCTGATATATTTTGCCACAAAATTTTTAAACTTAAAAAATCACAAAACAATACAAAATCATTTTAGCCTCTGTTGGTACAAAATGTTGTGCTATGATTCAGTGCAGTACAGAATAGTTTCCCAGCATGTATTCTGCAAAACAGATACTAGTGAAAAGTGTTCTGTGGTCAAATAAATTTGAATGATGTAGAATGAGCACAGTTAAACAGATGTTTCAGAGCTGCACTTTCTAGAGACTTTAATAAAGATACAAGCATAGAGATTCACCAATAGGAGGTATAGAGCATATAATATTTTCCAAATTCAGTTAGTCACAATACCACTACTGCTTTTCCCAAAGCAGAGCATTTTGTGCAAACGGGTATCTTTCCCCTACCCCAGGAGCTCTTTGTGTTTTTATTTAAATATATGTAATTTGTAGGAATAATTATTAGCAATGCCCAGTTATTGTGATCCTTGGAAATGAATAAACTATAATTCAACTTGATGTGATAACTACTATTTGTCTGCAGTAGAAAAAAAAATGAAAGCACAAATTGGCATGTAAAACCATTTACTTAGGGCAGCACAGGTAAATGACTATAAGAGTTCAATTTTCTTTTTTTGCATAGAGACTTCCTGATGAACCTGCTTTGATTTCTAACACATTTAGATTACAAAATTTTCTACAGAAAAATATTAGACAAAACACATAAACTGCATAGCTCTTATCATGAGCAGTTGTTCAGATACCAGTTCTGTTTTAATGGAACAGTGTGTTAAACAGTATGTGGGAGGGAAATTGATGCCAAATAAAATATCATTGACCATTCATAAGGCTATCGGAGAGTTTTGCAAAAGTTTGTAATTTCCAGGATAGAAAAATAGGTACAAAGAATTTTAAAGAGTTGGGTATAATTTGAAATTTATTTTTCTATTGATTACATTTCTAAACTCCCTTTAATTTGTTCATGCCAAATAAAAAGTCAACAATCCCTTTTGATGCTTCACAATAAAAAAATTTAAAAAAAACACACATAATCCATTATCACATCAATTTTGGTAAATATTAATTCTAGACAATAATGCTTCTTTGGGGGGGTGATGAAACCATCAAGAAGTTATGTTTTGAAAACAGTTAATATAATTTTAAATTGTCACTTTTTAGATTCCATAGCTGTTACACAGTTGAAGAAATAAGAGGAAGAAAGTGAATCTATATGTAGCTTTGGAAATCTTTCTCAGTATTTAAAAAAATGTTTACGGTACTAAAAGACAGCCAAAGATTTTTCCTGAATAATTCTGAAAATGGACGCAGGTCAGACAGGGATTCTGGAACTAAAAAGCCCTTATAAAACTCCAAAATTATGAGCATCTGATTCTATCCAATTCATGTGAAGTGGAGTGCTCTGGTTCAAGAGTTTTCTTGCAATGCAATCAAAGGACGGAAACATTAAGATTGCAGATGTAGAGTGGTGACACACTGTAATTTCATACAGATCATAAGATGGTTTGGTGACATAAGAATTACTAGACCATGAGGCCTGGGGTCCATGAAATGGATTAAAGCTTTATTGCCCTTTGGAGTTCTGACAATGACAAATGCTCTCTCTGATGCTGGGATTATCTTGTCTGAACTTTTGTTTCCTTAGTTTCAGGTTACACTTTTTCCTTAACCATCTTCTAAGATCCCAAATAACTTCCGTGTTTTCTGTTATTGGAAGACATTTAGAAACACCCCCTTGTCTTATGCGTTCGCCTCTGGCATCATATCCATGCATAAGTCATTTTTAATTTCCAATATCCTGATGAAGGTTTTGAATGATAGACTTAATGATGTGATCACATGACCTAACTCCAAACTCCTATTCAAAACATGAAAGAAAGGAAAAGAATGAAAACAATGAGAGAGAATTTTTTTTTTAATGAGAGAATTTTAAACGAAAAATTCAGGCACAAAATATTTTGAATATTAGTTAATACAATTATTCAATTGCTGGCATCAATAAGCATACTTTTGACAGCAAGTTTTTATGGATGAGTCAAGGATATGTTATCTCACATGATATGTGTCTTTTCTACCATAACACTCATATAGACACACATGAAGACTTTCACGCATAAGATTTCTGATTTAAGTTGGAAATGAAGAATTTAAGTACATTCCAAAAAGTGTTTTGCAAATGTATTAATTTTTCTTTATTGAAACAAAAAAGGTGACACATAAGAAAAAGAAGAGGTTTTCTTTTTTTTTCTTTTGACTCAGAAACTGATGGAATTTTCGCTCTTCCTCTCATTCTGTCTTTGTCATTATCATGCATTGTGAAAACACTACTTCTGGTGAAATTAAGTGGGTGAAATATTTAATGAGAAAGGAGTTATATAGTACAACAATTCAGCAAAAATCGAGGACATTAACATTCAGTGTTTTTCTAGTACCTGATAAAAAGTGTGTGAAAATCTTGCAGATGGAAACACATTAAGGTATTACTTATTGCTAAAAATTTCCAGTAAGCAGGATTGGAAATTTTCTTCTAAAAGCTTTACTTCCCAACAGAGATTCAGACTGCATTTGAATGTATTTTCAATCCATTTATGCTTTAAAATTTTTAATAATTGAAGAATGGTAGGTGTGAAATGAACTAACTGACCTGTAAGTTTTTCTGTTCTTCAAAAAATGCAAAACAACAATAGCATAACCTACCAACAAAATAGAATTTATATCAGTTGGCACAACAAAGTGGCATAAACAACAAAGTGGCATAAACATTGTTTTTGGGAAGGCAGAGAGAGAGGTCAGCAAAAATGACTCCTTTTTCAGGTAGAATGTAGATTTTTAAAATTTTAGAGTAGAAATTTCCTGTGAATTGTGATTCATTATGAGGGGAAATTTTTAAGAATAAGGGGGGGATAGTTTCAAAATGGCAGAGGAGTAAGAAGTGGAGATCACCTTCCTCCCCACAAATACATCAGAAATACATGTGGAACACTCCTACAGAACACCTACTGAACGCTGGGAGAAGACCTCAGACTTCCCAAAAGGCAAGAAACTCCCCACGTACCTGAGTGTTCGGCTGACAGGGTCTTGGTGCTCCAGCTATGTGTCAGGCCTGAGCCGCTTAGGTGGGAGAGCCGAGTTCAGGACATTGGTCCACCAGAGACCTCCCAGCCCCAGGTAATGTCAAACAGCGAAATCTCTCCCAGAGATCTCCATCTCAACACTAAGACCCAGCTCCACTCAACTACCAGCAAGCTACAGTGCTGGACACCCTATGCCAAACAACTAGCAAGACAGGAACACAGCCCCATCAATTATCAGAGAGGCTGCCTAAAATCATACTAAGGTCACAGACACCCCAAAACACATCACCAGATGCAGTCCTGCCCACCAGAAAGACAAGATCCAGTCTCATCCACCAGAACACAGGCAATAGTCCCTTCCACCAGGAAACCCACTGAACCAACCTTACGCAATGGGCGCAGACACCAAAAACAACGGGAACTATGAACCTGCAGCCTGTGAAAAGGAGACTCCAAACACAGTAAGTTAAACAAAATGAGAAGACAGAGAAATACACGGCAGATAAAGGAGCAAGGTAAAACCCCACCAGACCAAACAAATGAAGAGGAAAACAGGACATTCAGGATTTTAGAATGAAAGTCAAAATGTCCCTCATACCTACATCTCCATTTGTTTCTTCTCTAAAAATGGATGGCTTTCTTGAGCAAGCTAACAGTTCTTAGTCAAAAGGCATCTCCCACATTTCAAAATGTAGTTTTCATAGTAAAAGGAAAGCCAAGAAACATTAAAAAATTTATGACAAGTGTAAATATGTTATAGACTACATTATGTATCATTGCATTTTTTTTTTAATGGGCAGAGTACTTTATTTTTTTTGGCTGCGTTGGGTCTTCATTGCTGAGCGTGGGCTTTCTCTAGTTGTGGCGAGTGGGGCTACTCTTCATTGCGATGCATGGGCTTCTCATTGCAGTGGCTTCTCTTGTTGTGGAGCATGGGCTCTAGGCACGCGGGCTCAGTTGTTGTGGTGCATGGGCTTAGTTGCTCTGCAGCATGTGAGGTCTTCCCGGACAAGGGCTCGAACCCATGTCTCCTGCATTGGCAGGAGGATTCTTAGCCACTGCGCTACCAGGGAAGCTCTGTATCATTGCATTTTAATGGAATTTCTAAAAAAGGAAAATCTATAGAGATAGAAAGCAGAACAGTATTTGCTTGGGTTTGGGATTGGGAGTTGGGAACTGCAAAAGGGTACAAGAGAAATTTCTGAAGTGAGGAAAGTATTCTAAAAACTGGATAGTAGCACGATTATAAATATTTACTAAAAATCATCAAAACTGTACACTTAAAATGGGTGAATTTTATAGTATGTAAATTATATCTCACCTATGAGATATAAAAACAAGTCATGAAGAACCTAAGGGTAAGATGGGAATAAAGACACAGACCTACTAGAGAATGGACTTGAGGATGTGGGGAGGGGGAAGGGTAAGCTGTGACAAAGTGAGAGAGTGGCATGGACATATATACATTACCAAACGTAAAATAGATAGCTAGTGGGAAGCAGCCACATAGCACAGGGAGATCAGCTCAGTGCTTTGTGACCACCTAGAGGGGTGGGATATGGAGGGTGGGAGGGAGGGAGATGCAAGAGGGAAGAGGTATGGGAACATATGTATATGTATAGCTGATTCACTTTGTTATAAAGCAGAAAACTAACACACCATTGTAAAGCAATTATACTCCAATAAAGATGTTAAAAAAAAAAATGAGTCACAGTGCAGAACTATGTTTGCATTTAGGGAATATCAATATCTTCACATCAGTGATAAATGTACCAATTTTGGCCTTTGCTCTATTTATGAATCTACACCCTTGAGAACAGTCTGTCATTATTGTTTCTATATCTTCCTCTCAAACTGTCAGTACCTAAAAAAGTAGACTCCTCCACCAGAGCAGAGACTCTCTGTATCTGTAGTGTATTACACACAGTACCTGGACACCCATAGATACTCAATAATATTTCTGTTGAGAAAATATGATGCATTTTGAAGGGTAAATATGAGCACTAGGAAGAGTAAATAAATATCAATATTTCCAACTCACTAGTCAATATGCTTTCACTTAGATCGTCTAAATATATTCAACTCTACTGTTTGGAATTATTTGGAAACATAGTTGAACACTGCATTTAGCAATAAATGAGACTAGTGACAATTTACCCTTGAGAAAAACAAACGAAGACTAAAGTTTGCAATGTAGTTTACATTAACTCAGACATTTTCATTATTCAGGATTTTTTTCAATAAAGTTTATCTTTGCATCAACAAAGAAAGGATATCTTTTACAAATTATAAAGTGAAATCAACAATATACAATGTAATTGATTCAATAACTTTGCATATTTTAAATTTACTTTTTAGTGTTTGTGAGAGTTTCAATATTATCATTGTCCTTCCTATCTATTTAATATTACTATATCTGTTTAAAAGTGATTAAAATTTGATTTTGATTAAATGCTTATCATATATACTTATGATTAACTTATGATGAACATCTCTAAAGTAGGAAGAACTAGAATTTCGATATAGAACTATCAACATTTTGTGTTGTTAACTTATGAGGCATGTGGACATTTTGGATAGATTCATTAGGAATATTCTCAGATAAATCTAAGAGATTTGAATCTGAATCATATTACTTATAATAAAATATTTGGAAAAGTTACACATACAATTCAGCGAATACAAATTATAACCAAAACACGTAATTGAATACAAAAGTGAATTGCATTTAGAAATTGCAGACAATCTTTACAGTATTGAAAACCTGCAATTTGAAATATTATAGGCCCTGTGTATGGCTGACACACAATGAATATGAATAGAAATAAGGAAAAAGGAAGGGAAAGAGAGAGGAAGAAAAGCAATAAAGAAGAAAAAGAGAGAAAGGTAAAATACAGATTCATCCATGTGTTTTTATTAGGAAGGAAAACAGTGGAACCCCAAGTAAAGCTGTGTATGGCCAACTTCATGATAAAAAACATGCTATTAGCTATATCATTAAGTGATGCAAAGATCCCTTGAAGGCAAAAATAGGGGCTGAGACAGATGTCCTTAATCATGAGAGTTCATACAAAAACATGCTCCATATGGTTCAGTACACAAGATGTATGGCTGAACTGGCCCAGGTACAAGAGGAATACACAGCTAGCAGTGGAGAAGAGGAAACAGCACAAGATCAGTGTCATTTTGATAATAGTGTTGATAGTATAACAGCTAATGAGAGCAGATCAACTAACAATGGCACATCTGTACATACAGGACTGAGTTTTTAATTTTTAAGTAGTGTTTTATAACCATGTAAATTTCAGTTGCTGCATACTCGTAAAACTAAAGAGGAGGCTTTTTCAAACTTCATCTTTTGATGTATGTGCCCATATCTTTACTAAGGGTAGAAAAAAATTGTTAAAATTCATTTTAGAACGAAAAGAAGAAATTGCATTCAGCCCTTTAGGAAACCGTCTGTCTTCTGCACATGTCTAAGTATCAAGTCATGTACTCTAGTTCTGTTATGAGATCAACTCCAGAGATCTGCATCTAACATTTTAATCTAATGCTTCCTGAAATAAGCAGTTACTGTTAAGAAAACCAATAAAAGTGCCTTTTGCCCACAATTTAATAAGGAGATTTCCACCATGGGTAAACAAATACAATCACAAAGCTACACAGGCTAAAACCCTGCACGAGAGCCATATTTTCTTCTCTAACAACCACACTGAATCAAACAGCTGGCCAACTTTTTTCCATGCACTTACTCTGTAGGATCAAATAGTTCTTTTAATCAGAATACAAATTTGCTGAATGAATCAGATCTTCTCAGAGCCTCACATTTTTTTCTTTTAATTGTTAAAAGATGTTGGAAACATTTTCAACCATTTCAGACTAAATCTAATAATTTATGTGTCCTACATAGCAGGAAACTGTGCTCATGGAGTGGCCATTTACCACACTTAACATCTCCTCATTTTAAACAACATTTCCAGGCCTTTAAGTGTATGTAGTCCACTGTAAACCAGGAATATATGGCCTATAATTTAATACCAGGAAACGGAAATTGAGTTTTTTATTATTTAAGTTGGGACTGAAAATTAGCTTCCATAGAAAGTCAAGATATTCTATTTCACTGAAGGAAGCTTTCTACCTTATATACTTTTTATTATTACGCACTTCAAATGTCAAAAACAAAAGTCAGTTTAGTAGCAATGAGAAATAGGAGAAAGCTTGTTCTGTATTTTGAAAATAATTATTGATCAGTTTTAATGTAAAAAGTTATTATCAGAGTTGACCAAACATTTAACAATGGTTCCCAAATGTCTTCCCAAAATTTACCTTTTGTGCTCACTTCCTGCAGAGTTCAATTTTGGTGAACATAAATCCTAAAACCAGGCTTTTCACTGGACCAAGTTAAGTAAATAGGGAAAAGAAAAGTGCTTTTTGAGTAGGTAAACTAAGGAAAACACCTTATCTATAATATTCCATTTTATTTTTCCAACTGTATTAGCTTGATATAATTATTTTATATACATCGTGAATAAATTGAATCTCTAGAATTCAGCCAGCACTGAGTTCATCTAATAAAAATACCTAAGGGTCTTGAACTCAGGTTTGTTTGACTCTAAATCCTGATTCCTTTCCACCACAGTACTTTTTAACAAGCATAAGAGGAGGTACTTACAGTGACATACAATATCTGATGATATTCATGTTTATTCACTTATCCATTCAAAGTAGTCACTTTTAAAAAGCTCTTTAGTGTTCAAAATACCTGGGAACATATAAATAAATCTTTTACCCAATCCTCCAGAAGTGCAATAACTAAGGGTGCCCTTTAGACTGTTCCAGAATGTAGAAAACTAAGAAAAATGCAGTTTACTCAATGAATGTGGGTTTATTTAATGATTCATGGATTGTGGGAAGAGCAAATCATCTTAGCATCTGAACTCTACAAGAGTCAAAAAGGACTAACATTTTTTTTGGCTTCAGCATTAACTTCAACATTCATCTTCACTACATTCTTTTCCTTTCTATTTCACCAACATGTCCAAGGGCCTGAAATCATGCCTGACACAGAGTAGGTATCCTAAAACAAGCAAACAGGCAAAAAACACAGTATTTGTTGCTTAAATGCATGGACTTTTTGTCTTCTGTTAGTACTAATAGATAACTCAGCTGATTTCATGCTTTTGTTTTTATTGTCTCAGTTGTTCAGTGATCTACAACCAAGTAAACAAATCACAGATGTGAACTTACATTACAGCAGTGGTTTTTACAAAATTTAAAGCCATTGATACCTTTACTAATATAGTAAAAATATAAAAAATACAAAAATTAAATGAAGATGCTTTTTTTGGGAAGAGGAAAGAATTAGCAGAATTCCTCCCATGTGTCAAATAATCCAGAATTATTACAAACAGTCAAGAGGGGCCTGAACTGTTTTCAATTAACTCCTTATACTCTGGACAGGTCAGTGCAAAAAACTCTGCTCAGTAGCATGAATAATAAATCATCTTTAATATTAATTCCTATAGAAATATATGACCATCTCAAAAATTATTTTACCTGATATACATACCTATATACATACCTATATATTCATTCTTTTTCACTTAAAAAATCAGTACATGTAGCAAGGACATACGGGGTTTTCTTTCATATGTAGCACTATAACTTTCAAATGATAATAAATGTATAATACTGAATTATACATTATACTAAAATACTGAATATTTATCACATATTAAAGAACGTTAGAATATGAAGGACCTATAGAAAGCATCTAGACCAATTTTCATTTCATATAGGTAAAATAAAGATACATTTGTTCACCTAAACATTATCAGAATTTATATAAATGTTGAGAGTTACAAATGTTTATTCTACTACTTTGAGCAATTACTAAGAAAATTGTACAGTGTTATACTCAAAAACATTAAAAAAAACCCAAAACGTAATTCTAAATAACATATTAAGTTATAAGAAGGCAAGAAAAGAGAAAGAGCAGAATGAGAACAGTGAGAAAACACAGAAAAAAATAGTAAATTGGTAGACTTAAGTCACAATATAATTAATTTACAAATAAGTTATCTAAATACACCAATTAAAAGACAGAGGTTGGCAAAGTGGATACTAAATCAAGACCCAACTATATGGAGTTTACAAAAAATTTGCTTCAAATATAATGACACAGGTATGCTATTAATAAAATGATTAAAGAAAATATATTACACAAAAATTAATTTTAAAAAACAAGAGTAACTAATTTTATATCAGATAAAGTGACTTCAGAACAAAGAAAATTAGTAGGGAAAAAGAAAGGTATTGCTTGATAATAAAAGGACCAATTTACCAAGGAGACATAATTATCCTAAATGTGCCTGCACCAACAACAGAACTTCTCAATACATGGAGCAAAAATGGACAGAACTGAAAGAAGAAGTAAGAAAATTCTTGATTATAGTTGGGGACTTCAAAACCCCACTCTAGGCAATGTAAAGAGAAATAGACAAAATTGAGCAATAATATAGAATATCTGAAAAGCACTAATAACCAACAAGATCTAATACACATTGATAAAAAATACTCCACCCAATGACAGCATTCTATTGATGGGTCCATGGATCATTTACCAAGACAGACCATACCTTGGGTCATGAAAGAAACCTGAACAAATTTAAAAGAATATAAATCATATAGTGTATATTCTTTAATTATTATAGAATCAAATAAGAAATCAATGGCAGAAAGACAGCAGGAAAATCATTTGAAAATTAAATAACATACTTCTAAATAATTCATGGTTGAAAGAATGTCTCAAAGGAAACAACATATACATGGAATTGAATGAAAAGTAAAATAAAATGTATCAATATTAGTGAGATGTGCCTAAAGTAATGATAAAAGAAAAATTTATAGAACAATATTTTTATTTTAAATGGAAGGAAAGACTTCAAATTAATAATTTAAGCTCTTAGTTCAAGAAACTAGAAAAAGAAGAGCCAAAAAAAACCACAACAAAACAAAAACAAAAACAACTCTAAAGAAAGTAGGAGGAAAGAAATAATAAAGAGAGAAAATACCAAGGAAAATCAAAATAAAAAACAATAGAGAAAATCAATGACACAAAAGATGGTTCTTCCCCAAAAAAGCAATAAACATGTTAAACTTCTAGAAAGACTAATGAAAATGAAAATAGTAAAGATGCAAATCATAAATGTTAGTAATAAAACAACTAGTATTCCAGACCCCATACTTATTAGAAACAAGAGAATACTACAAACTACTTTACACTCATAAATGTGACAACTCATTAAAATGGGTACATTTCTCAAAGACTGCAAATTACCAAAGCTCAACAAAAGTGAGATAGATAAACTGAATAGTCCCACAACCATTAAATAAATTGAATTAATAATTTAAGATCTGCAGAGAAATAAACTTCCAGGCCTAGATAATTTCACTGGAGAATTATATGAACACTTAAAGATGAATTAATATGATTTTATACAATCTTTTCTAGAAATGAAAGAGGAAGAAATAATCTTCAACTTATTTTATGAAGACTGACACCAAAAGCCCAACAAAAAAATTAGAGAAAAAATAAAGAAGTGAAAGAAAGGAAAGTACATCTACATGTCTCTCATGAACTCAGATGCAAAATTCTTGACAAAACGTTAGTGTTGAATCCTGCAATGTATTAAATAATTATATCCCATGAACAAGAGAGATTTGTTCAAGGTATGAAAAGCTGGTTCAATATTCAAAAATCAATCAGTAAAATCACCTATAAACAGGCTAAAGAAGAAAATCACATGATCCTACCAACTGAGAAGAAAAACAACGTTTGAAAAATTCTAACACCTCTTTATGAAAAAAACTCAGAAAACTAAGAGTAGAGGAGAAGTTCCTCAACTTGATAAAAAGCACCACAACATATTTTACAGCTAACATCATACTTATGATAAAAGACTGAATACTTTATCCCTAAGACTGGCAATAAGGCAAGGATGATTACTCACCACTCTTATTTAACATAGTACTAGAATTGTAGCAAGAAAAATAAGGAAGGAAAAGAAATTAAGGACATATAGATTGGAGAGGAAGATATAAAATTGTTATTGTTACTATTTTTAGATGACATGATTATCTACATAGAAAAGTCCAAAGCATATATAAAAAGTTAAAACTTAGCAGTAATAAATGAGTTCAATAAGGTAGCAGGATATAAAATCAAAACACAAAAATAATCATTTTCTAGAAACCAATAATTAACATGTGGAAATGAATTAAAATCAAATTATCATTTATATTTGTGCCAAAGAAAGTGAAATACTTAGGTATAAATTAAACAAAACCTATGCAGGTTCTCAATGACGAAAATTACAAAATACTGATGAAAGACATCAAAGAAAACTTAAGTAAATAAACATACCATGCTCATAGATTGGAAAACTCAAGATAGTAAAGATATCAATTCTACACAAATTATCTATAGATTTAGTAAAAAAAATTTAAAAACCTATCAAATTTCACCATATAGTATATGCATTTTCACACAAGTTGCAATATTTACTTAAGAAGCAACATTTAATTATTTTATATCCTTGAAGATACTTACATCCCAATCTTTCTATATAGTCATTCTTAACCAAGGGAGGGCAGAGGACAAGGGAGTTGATCTCTACTCTGCAGCATGATAAAAATATCTCCCATTGAGACAAATGTTAGGCAGGTTTGCTTGCAGCCCATTTAAAAAAACTGCTTCTTTAAACACAGGTGTCCTTACCTTCAACACAACCCACTGCATATGCAGGTATGACCTTGCTCTCTTTGTCCTCTCTGTGGAAATCAGGGCTTGGGAAACCAGCATGTGAAAATGATAACACTCTGTCTATTGCTATCACTAGAATGCCAAATTATCCATTGTCTCCAACCCAGAAACATCATGTCTCCCATCAGTATCTGTGAAAGTGTGACAGGCTAACCAGTTGGCTTGTAAGAAGGGTAAAACCTCAGACTCCACAATTCTTGATAGGTTTCTTTCTCCTTCCCCTCCCTTGGGATGCTTGTACTTGGAACTAGCCATGGTGCTATGAAGCAGCCCAGTCCACAAAGACAGGCCATGTGTGAGTGTTCCAGCGAATAGTCCAGCTATGTCCCCAAATGGCAGCCAATATTAATAAATAGACATGAGTGAATGGGCCTTTGGATGATTTCAACCCCCAGGCTTTGAGTCTTCTGAGGGCCAGACAACTTGTTTCTCTGCTCTATGCCATGTGTGAATTCCTGACCCACAGAAAACTTGAGATAATGACTTTAAGAGATTTAGTGTTTTAAGTCACTAACTGAAGTTCTGTAACCATAGTAACTGAAACTTGCCTTAAAAACAAATAAAAACACTTTGCTTTAATATTTCTTGATTTCTTATGTACATGCTCTTTTAGAAGAAAAGAATTTCTCGAAAAAATTTAATCTTATTCTTGACTTTGGCATTTACTAATCCTTTAAATATTAGTAAGTCATATATATATGATCCCTTCCTTCACAGCAGGGAGATATAATAAGATTCTTTTGTTACCCATAGTGATATTGCATGAAAATATTTATCATTCAATAAACAATAAGCAGTTTATTTTATGGATTAGGCCATGAACCAGGTTATACATTAGATTAGACTTGTCTTACAAAACACTCTCTCTAAATATTTGAGAGAAACATTTATCTAAGTGGAACTAAATTGTATATTATTCAGAGTATCCATGCCATATTAGTTGAAAAAGGTAATATTACTAATTTGTCCTCCAATAATATTTTTTAAATTAATTCAATAAATACTTACTGTGTGCCTACTTATCTATTGTGTGCCTGACACTGTATTAGACATTTGATAAATGATCCATCACTATTACACTAAATATTATGTGTCATGCTAGAGGCTTCCATGATCAAAGGATGCCTCAAACTGAACTGTAGCCAATTAAACAAAGAAAAAATTCCCATTTGTAAAGTGTCTCTGAAAATGAAACTGGGAACAATTTAATCTATTTGATTCTGGAAGCACATACTAAACATTCATATGCTGAAATGATTTTATTACCCTAAGATATCATTGTAACATGATGTCAGTATTTCATAGAGTATGAATATATATATATATATATATATATATGATCTCTAGTGTCAGAAACATGGAACAAAATTGAATATTAAGGGATCTCTAGCCCAAGATAAATAATAATATTGGCAAATTGATCATTCTCTGAAGGAGAGTATTCAAATGAATTTTAACTATGGTCTTTTCCCATATTTGTGTTACTGAGTTGCTGATATGAAATATATGTTTATTATATAAAGCATACCTATGGCAGTTAAATTCAGATAGTGTTATCTATAACAATTTGTATTGGCTTCCTCCCAAGGCTTTTGATTTGCCATGTATGAGGATAAATGAGAACCATATGAAAGTCAACACGTTCTTGATAGTACATGACATTCTGTGTTCTCTCATCCTTGATTTCAGCAAACGTTCCAAGGTTTTGGCTTCCATCATTGAGGGTGATGGGCTTCAAAAATGTAAGGGCTTTTTTCTTGGCTTCAGATAAGAATCCCAAACTTAACACACTTCCATAAATCATCGGTGTGGAAATCTGTCAGAAAATAGCACAAGAGTACTACTTTTTCCTTGTGGTATTTGGTTTTTCCAAATTAGATTATTTGTTGAATGTTCAAGGGAGCATGTTTGCTTGAAGGGTTCACCATATGTCAGACAAATCTTATACTCTTGAAATGGAGTTCACAGAAGTGAAATCAAGGGTAACTGCCTGTTCCTTCCTCTACCACAGTAGTAAGAATCAAAGGATTCTGCAGAAATGTGTTCTGCTAGAGAGTCACTGAGTAACATCATGCACATTGAAAAGTGGCAAGTGGGAGACTATGCAAGATCTTAAATCCAGCATGCATTTCATAATTGTTCTTCAGATTTTTATCCTCATTAGTAATATTATACTGACAGGTAATAAAGTGTAGTCATTCAGAATAAGGGTCCTAGAGTTGATTTTGACTTCAGTTCTACTTGATAGCTGTACAAACTTGTATGATTATTAACTACTCTAAGCCTCAACCTATAAAGTAGATAATAACACACTCATATCACAGGACTGTTTGGGGAAAATTAAATAAAATAATATATATTAAGTGCTTAGAACACAATAATGCTTGATTGATAATAGCATTTGGAACAGGAAAACCTAATAATACATATATATGTACATATATATAATAGAAATTATGAATCAGGTTTAAAATTCTTATTTATTGTTATTACTGTTGTCACTTTTATTAATTCTAATTTAAGTGGAAAATTATCTTTGTTCAAAAGAAGAAAGAAGATAGCCCACTTAGTGGAAAATTTGATTTAATTATGACTATTCTCCATCAACTTTTAACTTGGTTTTCCCAGAGAATTTCAGGGTGAGGACTTCTGTAAACTCCAAAATCTTTGTTTTATAGTGTATTTAACTCTACCACTTATTTTCCTGAATTGTGTCTAGAGCCCCTGGGTCTAGAATGTGAATCCCAGGTGCCCTATAAGAAGGATAGTTTTTAGTATGCATGTTGACGTTATTTGTACATAGTAAGAGAGTAGAAAGGATCAGAATAGCTTTGGCATTTACCTTGTTAAATTTTTATAGCTAAGCTCTGGTTCAAGGGTCTACTTAAATGACTTAACTGCACTAAGAAAAATGAGAGCATTGAGACCTATGAAAGGAGTCCACAAAATTCTATGAAAATGAACCAGTTCTAGGAGAAATCAGTATGTTTAATGATCCAAGATACACAACTGGAACATTAACTAGTTTTTATTGACCTGAAGAAAATTTATACTTTTTCTTATAAGAACAAAAAATATTCAGGGAAATCCCTCTTTATTATATTATCAAAAATAGTTTTAATACTTTAAATCAAAAAATTTTGAATGCTTATTTTATATCAGGCATTGCAATGGGCAAGGGGACAGAGTGATTTACAACACATAGTTCCTGTTCAAGGAACCGTCAGCCAGGAGCGGGGATGGGGCATAAAGAAGAGGCAACTTCAGTATAAGATGATAAGTGCTGTGCAGGCTCAATCACAGGGTTCTTTTGCTGCATACACACACACACACATACACACACACACACACACACACACACACACACACACACACACACACACAAAGGACACCTAACCCAGTGCTGGGAAGATAAGGAGACCTGAAGAATGAATAGAGATTGGCTCGGTGATTCTGGACAAATGAACAGAAAGTTCAAAGGCTCTGATGCATAAAAAAGAAACAAAAAACATGTGGCATATTCAGAGAACCGCAAGTGGTTCAGCACAGTTGTATACAATATGAAGAGATAGTGGACAGACAGGAGAATATAGAGAGAAGTAGGGTTTTATTCCAGGCAGGTCTTATGTACCAATACTAAAGAGTATTCTGTGTTCTAGAAGTGATAAGTTGGCAGCTGCAGGCTAAGTTCAGCACTTAGCTGTGTCTTCCTCATTATTAGATGGGTGACCACATTTAAAATATATAAAAAATTCTCACAAAAACTCAGATCAGAAATTCTCTTGAAAGATCAGGAATTAACACTGGATTCTTGTAGCCTTATTGCTGAGAAGCTGCTTCTGGAGGAACGAAGGGTGCTTTTACGGGTCACCACACTGCACTTGCTTCACTCTTATATAACCTGCCAGACCCCTGAGGCATTTGCATTTGCAAGTCTCCTGAGGAGAAACTACAAAACTAAATTTGCTTCAGTATATTAGTCTGCCTGATATTGGAGATATCAGGGCTGGAGTCAGATGAATTACTTAAGAGATTCCTTCAGTAATCTAGACAGATAATGGGGGCCCAACAGAGGCTGTGGAGAGATGTAAAGAAGCAGACACCAAGAAGGAATTAGACCTGCAAGAAACTTTTTGGTGGGCGTGCCGGTGAAGGATTGGGACAGGGGAGAACAGAAGGCTTGGAGAGCTTACAGATTGAAATACAGGTCTGACACCTATGAGAAGAAAGAGCAAAGGATGGGGATTGGATAGGAAGCTCAGACTGCAGTGCAGCTCTGGGAACACCTCAGCCAGGATGATTGCAGCATGAGATTCAAAATTGCCTGTTGAAGGAGTCTGTTGCTTGAGAAGAAATGGCCTGGAACTAGTACTCTCACCACGCTTCACAACCTGGTGTAAACTAGGCTGGGGATTTTGAAAGCACAACAGTTTGAGTTTGTCAGCTAATTGCTCTCCTTCTAATAAATTCTCTCTTGATATGAGATCTGAACAGTGAATGCCCATAGCAGACACAGTTACCACTAATATATTGGATTCAAGTAATGAGAAAAAAGAGTTCAAAATGGTTGCCTGTAGAGAAGAAGAAATGGGGGTGGCTTTAGCAAGAGACTGATGTTTCACTCATAGCCTTTTGCTTCTAACACATTACATATGTGAGAAGAAGGACTTGTAGCAGAGACGGCTATGTGGATTCCAAAAGCTCTTTCCTTTTCTATGTGAGCACACTACTTGCCCCACACTCTCTTTCAGTCAAGTGTAGCGGTATGATTGAGTTCTAGTCCGTGGAGAGAGGTAGTGATGTGTGCCACTCACAAGCAGGGCTCATGACATCTGCCACAGACAATCCTCCCTTCCACTTTACTGGCTGGGAGCAAAGGATTCCAAGGCTTTATACTCCACAAGATGGAGAGAGTGTGGGATTTGGATCATTGTTAAGTGAGGCCACCTGGAAAACGACTACTTTGGGTTATTCTGTGTCTAAAATTGTATTTTTTAGTATGGTAATCTACAGGTCCATCTATGTTGCTGCAAATGACATTATTTAATTCTTTTTAATGACTGAATAAAGTGAGTCAGACAGAGAAAGACAAATATCATATGATATTGCTTATATGAGGAATCTAAAAAAACTGATACAAACGAGCTTATTTACAAAACAGAAACAGACTCACAGACTTAGAGAATGAACTTACAGTTAACCGGGGGGAAGGGTTGGGGGGAGGGATAGATTGGGAGTTTGGGACTGACATGTACACCCTACTATGTTTAAAATAGATAACTAACAAGGACCTCCTGTATAGCACAGGGAACTCTGCTCAATACTCTGTAATAACCTAAATGGGAAAATAATTTGAAAAAGAGTAGATACGTGTATATGTATAATTGAATCACTCTGCTGTACACCTGAAACTAACACAATATTGTTAATCAACTATACTCCAATAAATAAAAAATTTAAAAAAATAATAGAGATAAAATTGTATTTTTCATAATTTAAGCTGTTGACACTTGGAGATTTGTTATAGCAGCTAACATTAACCTAAAAAAGGTGGTCCAAGATAAAGATACATGTATATATACCACAAAAAGATATATAGATCTCTACATGGTATCAGAGACACCTTTTTCCTTTGAATTCTTTTTTCTAAAGCTTCAGACTCACATCTTCAACAATTGTGAACTTATTAAGGTTTGGCTAGCAACATAAATTTAGCAGACTCATAATGTCAAAGTAACCTCTCCTTATTCCCTACTTCTAACAATAGTGCCATCATTTCCACAAACATTCCAGACATTTTATGATTCACTTTGATTCTTACCTGTGGAACAACTCTCATGTCAAGTTGGTAAATTCTGTTAATCCTCCTTTCTTTCTGTGTCTTTGTATGCATCCTGTTCTCTATATTCTATTACCACCATCCTAGAGTAAGTGAAGAGCTTCTTGCCTACAACACTAATACAGATTCCTAACATCATATAGTCTACTTAACCTACAGCCGTTCCCAAATCATGTTTGCAAATGGGCACTGTCACTGTCCCCAGAGCATTTTGGGGATTACAGTAGCAATTATATTATGGAAAGAACACAGAAAAAGGAGATTCTAGTTTGAAATATCTGTTTATCTATTTATTAGGGTTACCTTGGGAAGGTGACGTGGACATTCTGAGCCTTGATTGCCTCATCTATTAAAAGTGGCTAAATCTATTCACAGGATTGTTGCAAAATTTAATGGAATAACTTGTAAATGGTGAAAGCAAAACACCTGTCTCATAATAGTACTTAAAACATAGTTATTGAATGAATAAATATATTCTTCTTTACCTGCTCCCTTTATCTCCTGCTTACAAGTTATTCTCTGCTCCACTCAACATGATTGAATGCTATTTCTCCTTCAGGGAAAGCTCAAACCTGATCTATTTTGTGACTTCACCTCTATGGAAATCTTGATCACTCATCTTATCTTGCCTCATTCTGTGAGATAGCAATGGTTTTCATATATAATCATTTTCTTCAAATAGGTTGCAAATGACTAGGGACCTACTTTATACAAAGTACCAAGTGTTTCTTAGAATATTATTTGAAGTTTCAGTTCATTGGTTGTTTTTAATTTTTGTTTTATCTGGCCCATTCAGAATTCCTTTCTTCTTTTTTCATAAATGATATTCTGACTTTCTTTTGGACATAAACCACTCTGACACCTCTGATCCCTGTGGATCAGTTTCACATGATCCCACCCACTATCTCCAACGGCAGGCTCAGGACTAAGAACTACCAATCTAAGTCATTCATTTTCTTGTCCAAAGGGATTCAGACAGGGCTTGTGAGCCAAGTAAGTCTCCATGACTTCTACTGGAACAACGGAGGGACAGTAATTATATCACAGGAATTATAATGCAGAATTATATTAAATAGAAAACAAATACTGTACGCTAACACATATATATGGAATCTAAAAATAAAAATAAAAAAGGTTCTGATGAACCTAGGGTCAGGACAGGAATAAAGACACAGACGTAGAGAATGGACTTGAGGATGCGAGGAGGGAGAAGGGTAAGCTGGGATGAAGTAAGAGAGTAGCATTGACATATATACACTACCAAATGTGAAATAGATAGCTAGTGGGAAGCAGCTGCACGGCACAGGGAGATCAGCACGATGCTTTGTGTCCACATAGATGGGTAGGATAGGGAGGGTGGGAGGGAGATGCAAGAGGGAAGGGATATGGGGATATAGCTGATTCACTTCTTTATACAGCAGAAACTAACACAACACTGTAAAGCAATTATGCTCCAATAATGATGTTAAAAAAAAAAAGATTTACAGTCTGGCCTCGGTATCCACGAGAATTGGTTCTAGGATCCCCCATGGTGTATATCAAAATGCGAGGATGCTCTAGTCCTATAGTTAGCCCTCCATATCCATGGTTCCACATCTGTGGATTCAACCAACCACAGATCATGTAGTACTGTACGTATTTATTGAAAAAAATCTGTGATAAGCAAGCCCATGCAGTTCAAACCCAAGTTTTTCAAGGATCAACTGGAGTTTGCAAATTAACCCAGTTGAGAGAAAAAATAGGATCAGTTAAAAAGAAAAAGAATAAGACATGCCTGGAACCAACTGTTCCTGATTTCTCAGCTAGGAAGTTTATCTCCAGACTTTTCAGTCATGTGGTCTGAAAATTTCCTTATTTTCTTTAAGCTATTTATTTGTTTTTCATCACTTGTAATTGAAAGAGAACTACCTAATACAGTTGTTTTTTAACCATAAAGATAATATTTACTGATTATTTTTCTAGCTGATTGATAATGACATTTAAACAAAAAACAAATGTGGATAACATAACACCAATCCTTCCTCACTAATGGAGAAAAAAAGAAACAGCACATTCTTCTTGACTTACATAAATTTCATTATTTTGCTGTTTAAATAAGCACATATTTGTATAATATTTAAAAAAGGTTCAAAGACCACTTCTTTATTCCAATCTGTAAAAAATATTTTCGTTATGTTTATTATAAAAATATAAATGTTTCCACTACAAATCATTTTACATTAGTAAGAGGCCATCTACGTTGTACAACATAAACTAAATGAGTAATGTTTTGAAGATACAAATTTAAAGTACATACATATTGCCAATCATATCACATTTATACATGGCTTATTTGATACTTAGTACAGCTTAAAGTGGGCAAGTTACCAGAAATAAATAATATATGTAAAACAAATTTAAGATACAAAACAGATAATATGGTACATGACGTTGCGAATGAGTTGTGGTTTCATGTTTATTGAAAGCCAATGCAGTTTCTGTACAAAGAGATGGCCATTAGCATTCTAGTACCTCTACTCCACGGTTAAGAATCGTACACTGTTATGTTTACATATGTACAAGGTAAGGATTGTGTAAAGTAAATTTATAAGAGGTCAGATAGAAAAATAGTGAAAAAATGAAGAGCAATATACTGCGTATACAATCTCAACTTTCAAATGGAAACCACAGCCAAAATAAGTGAAATAGATTCAACAATCCTCAACTTCTATTAATTCATGAAATGAATTTTGTTGCGTATGCACAGATGAGTACCTAAGAAAGTAAATGCTAGTCTGAAAAAAAAATGAGATTGAAGCCAGATTCATATCTCAATCTAACATTCCACAACACAAAATGTTTGCTTAAAAATGTTTTTTTATCTGCTTCTAGCAGGCTTAAGTGAAATTTGTAATTAATTTCATAATCACATATATTTTTTAAAAGGTTCATGCTCTTATACACCCAATACATGATTCTAGTTGGATGATTTGACTATAAGGAATATTGCAGAAATTTGAGATATAATTGCATATATGAGGAACACAACCTAAGCCTTATTACACTAAATTTACAATAGATTAGCACTTGTGAATTTTGATCTGTGACTGTAAGCCGTGTTAGTGTTCCATTTTGCATAAGAACATAAAGGTTGCGGCATTGTTTCATCCATTCTATTTTGTGACATATGCATTTCTTATTCCAATAACATGACCATATCAGCATTAGAAAGAATATAGATATAGGTAAAATGTTGCTTCACAATATATTATGGCTAGATCTCCACCAGGTATATATTTCAAATATTAATGAGTACGCTCATATTTGACCTTTATGGAATAGTAAGTGTAAATTCCTGCAATAAGAGATCTTTCCAGATTTTGAGTCTTGCTAGACAACCAGCAATTTTGAAAATATGTTCAATAAGTGTCAAGAAGTTCAATGCTTCTAAGATATACACCAAAACTACAATAGGTGCATTTCAGCAGAGACTCTTAAAGATAATAATACTTGCTATTGATGATGACAATGTTTAATTAATTTAACAAAACCCCAGTGAGGCAGATGAGTAGTTTAGTTATCATCATTCTCTATAAATAGCTCAACACGTTTAAACAAAGATATTAAGTGGCATTTCAAAGCCAGTCAGCAAGTGATTTTTTGACTCATGCTTCAGCTTATAGGCTATATTGCCAATTAATGCAGCAATCTAAATAGGATCCCAATCCTTTCCAGTGTAGCTATTCTCTATTCAGGAGTTCTAATGTAGCTCTTTTACTAATGGAAGGAATTGATGGTCTGCTAAACACCAGAGCAGGGCAGGTATGTCACTGAGAATCCATTACACACAGCCAGTATATTACACTAAATTAGGAGCGTACAGTTTATTATAAAATGGAGAGAAAAAAATGGATGGAATAATTCAGACTGTGAGAGATTTGGTTAGTGTATGAACAAGGAAAGGGTTTGGTTTCCTTATGTATGTAGATATAGATACATATAAGTGGATGGTTCAAAAAATCTGGAAAGAAACCCATCACTTTCTATGTTTCCTACTGCTGACAATTTGAGAGAGCATTTGGCACTTGACTGTCACAAATCCAAATTAAATCATCAAGGCATAAATAGAAAACAATAAAAACAATTCAAAAGAAAATAAATATGTACCTTTCTTCAAAATTAAAACATTTTTTACACGGTAATACTTAGAGAAGCTAACAATTAAAAATGTGTAGTACTTAAAACAACTACAGACTTCATCTCCATATGCCTTTTAACAGATGAAAGGGAACAATACAATGAAAAGGTAGTAAATATGGCCAGATAGTTTGAGGTATGAATTCCTCTATTTTGCTTGCTTTTAAAGAAACAAAATACCTGTTACAGAGTTCTTCTGTGTATAAAAATATCACATCTTTTCTTTTGTGGCTATTTGTAAACAAAGCCACCATGTTCATTATGTTATTTCACTTGTTTTGCTTTTATGATAGTTTATGATCAATGGCTCTATGCTAGTTCATCATTCTGCGCTGAAGAATTTTGATTTAATCCATCAACTAATATCAAAAAGCAATTACAAAACAAAATATACCCACCCACCCATCCACTAAATGATAGGGGAAAATAAAGAGTTTTTCAATTCCATTTTAAGGCATTTGTACTCGTATCTGAGTGTCTTATTGGGCTTGGAATATCCACCAGTATTTCCAGTGTTGACATCTGTCTTCAGAGTGACGCCACATCTTCCACAGCCACCACCTCCTTCCAGAAATAGCACTTTACACTGGGACTGGACTATTCTTTGATTGTGTTTCTAGAGCTTTAATACTACTGATGATCTTCTTCTGTGGCCCAACAACAGTGACACCAACTTTTTTCATGTCACTGTAAAAAAAAAGGAGAAAGTTTCTGGTGAGAATCATGGTTTCCTGGATAGTATGTAAATAGGAGATTTTCAATTAACAAAGCTTGTGCAATTATAGATCCCAATACTTCAGACATAATTTTCTGATTTTTGCACCATTTGTGTATTATATCCTGACTATTCCACCTCTATTCTTGTGGAAGAGTATAGATGGTATAGTGGGTTGAATAGTGTTCCCCTCAAAATTTCTGTCCATCTGGAACCTTACCATGTGACCTTATTTAGAAATAGGGTCTTTGCAAATGTAATTAAGAGAAGGGTCAAGATGAGATCATACTAGATTAGGATGGACTCTAAATCCAGTGAGACTATCCTTATTTGAGAAAAAGGACACACAGGGACGCAGAGACGAAGACCACGTAAAGATGGAGGCAGAGATTGCAGTTACTTTGCTGGCATCCATCAGAAACTGGAAGAAGTAAGGAAGGATTCCTTTTTTTGGACTTTGGAGCAAGCCTGGCATAGCCAATACCTTGATTTCCAACTTCTGGCTTCTAAACAGTGAAAAAATAAATTTCTGTTGTTCAGGCCAGTAAGTTTGTGGTAATTTGTTATGGCAGCCCTAGGAAACTAATGCAGATGGTCACATATTCTTGTGGGGCATTACCTGTCTCCCTTAAATCTGGGCCAGTTTGGGGACTGCTTTGACTGATGGAATATGTTTGAAGTGACACTGTATCAGTTTCTGTACTCAGATCTTAAGATACTAACAGATTCTACCTCTTATCTCCTGAGACACCCTCTCTAGCCCCCAGAGCTGCCATGTAAGAAGTATGACTGTCTTGAGACTATGATATCAAAGAGGTCATCTGTAAGCACTTGGTCTACAGACCCAGCTATATGAAGCTTCTGCACCATAGCAGACAAGAGTGAAACCATCTCAAGCCCTCCGGACTAGACCAGATGCATGTTAGATGAATACCTAATTCAATACCAACACCATAACAGAAGAATCACCCTCCTGAGCTCTGCCCAGATTCATGACTCACGACATTGTGTATACAATAAAATCGTTGTTGTTTTAGCCTTTTAGTTTAGAGGCAGTTTGTTGTACAGCCATAGATAACTGTGACAATTTCTTTAAAGTAGAAAGTTCTTTCAAAGTAGAAAAAATGGCAAGGATATTTCTCTATTTATCAAAATTATTAAATTTAAAATAGTTAAAACTCAGAAACAAGGCATTAAAATAAAGATTATAAGAACATATAGAATTTCATTTGGGGGGAAAAAGACAGCTAAACATGTGCAAATGGTTAATCAAATATTCTTGATTTAAGTAATTCATTCATACATTTCATCTCTTTCAGGTCTTTACTCAAACATCCCCCTCTTACGAGATTTCCCTGATCCTCCTATTTCATATTGTAAACCCTCTCTGCACTCATACCTGCACTTCCTATTTTCTTTTTTGTTTCATTTTCTTCCAAAGCATTTATCATCATCCAGCATATTGCCATTTTTTCCTGATTTATTTTCTTTACTCTCTATCTTGTCCCACAAGAAGGTGAATTCCATGTGAACAAGGATTCTTGTCAGTATTGTACTCTGCTTATCAACCACACTCTGAACAATGACTCTCATTTAGCCAGGGCTCAACATGTACTTACTAAAGAGTGAATCGATAGTCCAAAATATGTTTATCTGGAGAAGCTGATAGAGGATTAAGTGTCACTTGGCAAGGAGTGCTAGGCAAACTGAAAGTGGAAAGAAGGAAAAGTACACACAGGCAAATACACGCATGCACACAGATGGAGCCCCTTTATATAGAGCATTTAAAAAAGAATGAAAAATTGTGAATTCAATCTCACTGAATTGAACCAATTGATTTCTTAAGGAGTTCCCTGGGGCGGGGAGGGGGGTAGTGGTGATGTTGGTGGTGGTGGGATGAATTGGGAAATTGAGATTGACATATATAAAATAGATAACTAATAAGAACCTGCTCTATAAAAGTAAAATAAAATTCAAAAAAAAAGGAGTCCCCAAGCAATAAAGGTGTGCAAGAAGACAATAGGTAACTACTTAAGAAGCAATTTACACATTATTTAAGCATCTGCTGCATAAAAGTAATTAAGGCTCAGTTGCATTCCTATCACCTAAACTGGGGATGAAATCCTGATGCCCTACGGGTTACCCCCCTGCTGCCATTCAAGGGTCTGATAAATTCTCTATGGACAACTTGTATTTTGCCTGAAGTCCTCTCTGATCACAGTCTTCAGCTACCTTGCTTCACCAGGAAGGCTAGTGGGGAGCTATGGTGACATCAAGCTTGCCGTCCTTTGTGTAACTATGGATAATGAAACCTTCGCTTAGAGTAACGTAGTCTATTTATGTTGACCCCTGCTTTTGAGAATGTGTGCTCTACAGGATTTTGATTCTTTTATAAGGATACCATGGATCTATCTTTAAAATGAACAACAAACATTTCCCTACTCATCCTCAAACTATAACAAAGTCAGGTTATGAATCTAAGAGCTAGAAAACAGGACAGATATAAATGTATATAAATCAATAGCTCCTCACTGTTTTTGTATTTCTTCTCTCATCTTTCTTCCAATTCTATATCATATTGTTTTATAACTTCCTGATTTTTTTCTCTGTCTCTCCCTTCTCCCCTTCTTTACAAGCTTAAAAAAGAAAATGTAATCATGGAAAGCAGAGAAAAAAACAATGCTCCAAGGTAATATACTAATTCCCTGAGCTCATTGAGAAATTTAAACATAGTAATATATGCTATGATGCCTGGCCCTTATTTCCCCTCTGGAACTGAAGCACCAATACCCCGGCCACTGGAAAAAATCAGATGCTGCAATTTCGCAGACCAGTTTGGGACAACTCTGAAGGCCCAGCCAAGCTCTAGGACTCTTGTTCCAGTAGGTAGGACTGAGTCTTCTCCTTCCGTCCAAGGCCCCCTTATCACTTCTTTATGGATGTATGTCCCAAGGGCACCCGGAGAAATCTTCTGCATAAAACTGTTTCAGATTCAGTGTCTGGGAACCCAACATAAGCAAGTAGTTACATAATTTTGTTTATATTTGATGCAAAGGATTATACGGGAAAAGGGAATTACAGTAAATATCCCTTTAGGTTATGCCTTAACTTGAGTTTTTATGTACCCTCTACCTTCTTTTCCCCCTACCAAAATGTGTTCTACCCACCACCCTGCCAAGTCCAAAATCTCTCTAAACATCCAGCTGCTGTAGTCTCAGTAACACTCCCCATATGCTTATCTCGTTAGGACTACCCTATTCAGAAAAGCAGTGGAAAAGTTCAAGACTAAAGAGCAGCTCAAAATCGAGACCAGAGGTTAATAAGCTATCTGGTACTTCAAAGGCAAAAGGATAGGTGATGATACTTTGAAAACAGCATCCAAGGGTGCAGGATAATAACATGTAGCAATTAATCTGTCTCCTACTCATTCCACACACTTAATTCTCTCTCCAGTTTCTACAGTCACTCTTGCCCTTTCTCATTCTCTCTTCCCTTCTCACACTAAACTTCCTAAATCCATCCTAGGCTATGAAATAATATTTTTAAAAAATATGTTGACTGACTAAAACTGCACATTTTAAAAAACTTTTATTTGAAAATTAGATGACTTGAGTAGCTGGCCTAAAAATGAAATCCCTAAACTAATTGAAATAAGTTAATATTTATTTGAGTATGAAACTCTTGACCTTTTCCTATGATTGATAGTCTGGATAGTAAAAAACAAATGTAATCTCCTTTTTAAAGCTTCTCTGTCTTATTCAAGGAGAATCTCTGGAGTTATTTGGTCAAGGGAATCATTTCTGAATTGACTCTGTAAGACACAAAGAAAATAGAGATTGGAAGGAATCAAAGTCAAACAACAAGGCTAAGACTGCAAAAGGAAGAGTGAAATATCGAGTTAAATATTTTACAGCATTTAAGGTGAAAATGTTGCCTCACTAAATTTTTCCAAATTTTTAGTGTATTAAATATTTTTTAATTCTTGTTTTTATAATATAAACAAGAGTGGGTATGAAGTAGAGATTGCAGAGACCCAAAAAGTAAACAACTCTTTTCAAGGAGTTTTAGGTCAGTAGATGTTAATTCTATGTTGTCCCTGAATTGAGGAGAAAGGACAGAAGAAAGAACATTGAAATACAGAGAGATCTGAAACCATCTGGCTCAGTGTGAAGGGCAAACCTAAAAGAGCCGAATCTCTTAGGAAAAACCAGTTTTCATTCATCGTGAATCTACACTCACAGGTTGTTTAAATAATCATAACAATTAAGTGAAAATATTCTAACCAGCCAAAAAGAGCTTAGCATCCAATACTGTACTGTTGAGACAAATACAACCTTAACTTGGAAGTGTAACAAAGGCTGCCACTTTACCTTTTTAAGCAAATAGCTTTCTGACCGTATTCATAGATTAGAATGTCTGACTATATTTAAATTGTGAGCTAGTAGTTAATCATATTAACAATGTTCTGCTTCATCTGCTTCAATATAGTTTTCCATTATCTAAAAGCTCTGAGTGTTGATATTTTACTGAGAATAAACATTTGCCTTTGAAAATCTGGCAATGGTGTAGAAAATTTTAACTTTGTGCTTGTTCTTTGCTATGCTTCTGTGCTCTGAAGCAGGTTTCTTGATATCATAACCCAAACTGTTTACATTACTAAAATAAGAACTTATAAAAATATTTAAATACATTAATATATCCTGGGACTGTGTCTGATCAAAATAACTACCATAGAAACCCAAAACACATTGTCGATTGGGTCAGAAGTCTATTCAACAGATACTACATTCTATTTTAAACAGGAATGCCAACACATATTAAGTAGACTAGTGTGAGTTTATTTTCTAAGAACAAATTCTCCTCTTCAATAGTAATATTCCCTTGCTATAGACCCTTTTGTGATGTTTGTGTTTCTGAATAGGATGCTATACCATAAATGGTAAACTTCTTTACCTATTTCTTAGGCACTTGTATCTCTATTAATTACACTACACACCCCTTTTTGACATCTCATCTATAGCTCTCGAAGGTGATTTTGTTTAAATGATTGACAGGATGACAATGAAAGTCCTTAAATATTCAACAACATTTAAATATTCAAATATTGGATATGACTTAAAGGAACTTGAGAGCACAAAAGGGTTTATTTAATGTAACAAAGATCAAAGATAGAAGATTTTGACTCAAAGATGGATACAGTTTCCAAACAGACCTTGCAAGCTACAAAATTGTGGACAACTTTTGATGTATCTGCCCCCCACAAAACCTCTTTCTTTGGAGCAGTCCTTTATCTTACCCTCAGGAAAGGACCCCTAGAGTCAAGTTCATGCTGTCTCACTCTTCCTCCTTTGAATAGAAATGATTAGCTCATGGCAAACATGACTTTGGAGAAGCCAGTCTATAAGCAAGACTGAGGCCATCAGAATGTCTCTCAGGGGGACTTAGAAGAAAGAGAGTTGGACCCTGCTCAGTTGAGTGGCATACCAAGGTTGTATGACCTAGGCTTGAGAGAGTCATTTTCAGCTGTGTGCATGGGAAAACAGAAAAAGTCACTGTGTAGAAAAAGAAAAAATGATGCAGTCTCATTGGAAAGTGAAGTAAATTGTCTCTCATTCACAGAGAGATGAAGAATATGGCTTTCAGTTTTTCACTTCCTGTTCCCAATTAGCATACCTGGTGAATGAGGATGAATTTTATGGCCATGGGTTTCTCATATCAAAGAATTCCTGTTACCAAATGATCCCTATTGTACCACAGGACCGCTGTCTAAGATGTATAGATATTATACTTGATTATTACTGGCTTTTAACACATGAAATTATAAATTAATACTAATTAATATATATTAATTATGCATATTCTCTCTTCCAAACTCACCATAAGCTTTTTTAAGGAAAACCATGTCTTAAACCTATTTATAACTTTATTTTCTAGCATGAGATCACTCAGTAATAGATGATGGTATGTTTATTTAATAGCTATGAGAACTACTTTTAGACTTTAGCATGTTTCCCTATATACCAGGTTATCCACTTAGTTCTCAATTTTCCATTTCCATAGAGGTTAGGCTTTGTTAAAAATAACAGAGAATCACAGATGCAAGGATATACAAATCATCATGCCATATCTGCTTATGTTTTAAATTAGGGTCTTGGGTCCTTTGGGGTTGGGTGTGGCTATGTATCTGTTGGTCTATCTGAAGGAGATCATAGTTCAGTGAAGACACCTATTGTGGGGATCTAGCATGAGAGAGGAAGACACATCAACACACCTCAATCTAGAAAGTGTCCTTGACAAAGACCCAGGATCCAGCTCAGTGGTTACAGGAGAAAGTTAAGTACCTCAGAGATTCATCTATTATTTATAATACATTAATCCTAAACACATATGTCCACTAGAAAGTTCAGTCAAAACTTATTCTTACTCAGTGGAAATCTTGGCTATGGTGTCACAAGAACTGTACTCTACGCCTGTGAAGATTTCCTTGCAGTGCACTGTCCGGACACCGTTAAGCCAGTCACCTGTTGTGCGGAAGGTAGTAATGTCGACGTTGCTTTGGTCCAGAAGAAGGTTTGATGGCCTGCAAGAAAAGAAAATAGCAATGGGAGAGAGATCAGGAGTCAGCAGAGTTGCTATGTGTCAAAATTTGACACCAACATCAGCAGGAACTTCCAGACTTCATGTAGCATTCCTGTTTATTTGTGAAATTTATCTGCCATGAAGTCTTTATCTGCTCAAGCTGGCAGCTTGCAAGAATACTGTGTAGTCATCTTGTCTCAGTGCTCCCCTTCTGCACTCACGTCTGCTTTTTAAATTACTGAAACTTTGCCAGTGAAAAGCATAAATATATCCATACATACTTTTATAATTTAATTTGTTTAACCATTAGCAAAGATGGTGATAATTTAGGTTACAGTTATAGCTGACACAACACACTGAATACTCCTCTGTCTGCTTTGGTGGATGGATTTGGTTTCCAACATTAAATCCTGGCTACTGGATGTTCATCTGTAGACACGGTGCAGGTTGCTGTCTAAGGGACAGTTTGAACAACCTGGACTATACTTACAGCAGGACATAAAGTCAGCACAGACTTAAATAATGTCACAATGTCATTAAAAATAAAAATTACAAAAAGAATAGAAAAAAGTAGATGAGTGACAATAAGTGAAATTCTCAAAAATATGACAACATCAAATAGATTTATAATATATATACAGAAGTAGATGATAGATAGATAGACGTTGTGACTATGACTTTTATTGCACAATATAATCAGCATTAACAAGAACTTTTAGGATTGCTTTATATAATTACAGGTCTTACTATAGATCTATGACCAGCTGCAAGATCTGGTGAATCAAAGGAACAAAAGAAATGGAGGAAACCATATTTTCATCCCTGAAGAACCAAGAGAGGCATCCTATTGGTAAACTGCCTGGGTTGCCTTTTCAGCTCTCAGTGGCCTCTTTGACTGTCCTTTGACTCATAAGCCTGGAACCAGTCACCAGGTGGACACTTGATTGTCCTCTTTATTCTTTCCTCTTAGGATGGGAGCTTGAGTAAATAGTAGTTATGAAGGTCTTTGCTTTGAGATGAATAATAATAGTAACAACAACAACAGAAATACGGATTATATTGAACATTTATGAGCACTTACAATATTAAGCATAACACACAGATATGAAGGACTTTAATCCTTACATTAGTTAGGCACTGATGCTATGCCCCTATAATATATGTGGAAGCTAAAACTAAAATTAAGCGACAAATCAGAGTCCTGCCCACATTTAAAAGGAATTTTTAATTGGGAGATTTCCATTGATATTTTTTAAAATTTTTATTGGAGTATAGTTGATTTACAATGTTGTGTTAGTTTCTGCTGTACAGCAAAGTGAATCAGTTGTACATTTACATATATCCACTCTTTTTTAGATTCTTTTCCCATATAGGTCATTACAGAGTATTGAGTAGAGTTCCCTGTGCTATACAGTAGGTCTTTATTAGTCATCTATTTTATACATAGTAGTGTATACTTGTCAATCCCAATCTCCCAGTTTATTCCTTCGCACCCCCCCAACCCCCGGTGACCACAAGATTGCTTTCTACATCTGTGACTCTATTTCTGTTTTATAAATAAGTTCATTTGTACCATTTTTTAAGATTCCACATATAAGTGATATACAAATGGCCAAAAAGCACATGAAAAGATGATTCGCTAATTATTAGAGAAATGCAAATCAAAGCTACAATGAGGTATCCCCTCACACTGGTGAGAATGGCCATCACCAAAAAACCTACAAACAATAAATGCTGGAGAGGGTGTGGAGAAAAGGGAACCCTCCTACACTGTTGGTGGGAATGTAAATTGGTACGGCCACTATGGAAAACAGTACAGAAGTTCCTTAAAAAACTAAAAATAGAGCTACCATATGATCCAGCAATCCCACTCCTGGGCATATATCTGGAGAAAACCATAATTAAAAAAGATACATGCACCCCAATGTTCACTGCAACACTATTTACAATAGCCAGGACAGGGAAGCAACCTAAATGTCCACCAACAGAGGAATGGATAAAGAAGATGTGGTACATATATACAATGGAATATTACTCAGCCATAAAAAAGAATGAAATAATGCCATTTGCAGCAATATGGCTGGACCTAGAGACTGTCATACTGAGTGAAGTAAGTCAGAGAAAGACAAATATCATATGATATCACTTATATGTGGAATTTCCATTACTATTGATGATATTTCTCCAACTCACTCCCTAATATACAAGACACGCTTAAGTGTGAGGTTAAGATTCTGAAATCTGAACAAGCATGCCCTGAACCTGTGTGCTGTTGTTGGGAATACAAGAGAGGATTGTAAATTCATTTGGATTTTGATGGGGAGACATTAAATTTATCTGATAAAAATAAAATTTTAATTAATTAAAAATAAGTTTAACTATTTATTTGATAAAAATGAAAATTTAACACAATTTTAGTGCTCAGTTTAAGAAAACACTGAGAACATGACAGTTTGGTTCTGCCTATATTTGCATGCTCTGTGGAAAATATAGATCAATAACTAGTTCCTTCCCTGTCAAGATTTGTGAAGTGGAGATAGCTGAATATGGAGGACTTTTCAAACTTCATTCCATTAGACTAAATTCAACTGCTTCAATCCTCTCTACCTCAAGTGTTTGAATTATAAATTAAAAATTTAAATTATGGAGTTTGTAATTTGTATTATGTGTTATGGTTTAGTTTTAACTAATCCTCACAGGTTATCTAAGAGAAAGAAAGAATCAGAAATTAGGTACTATTTTACAAAGCATTAATTTTATTTCCTTTAGGGATACCTAGAACATCATAAAATATAACATTTTATACATTATTCTCTTCTGGAACATATACATAAATAATTTTCTATAATTCTTTAAATTACCCACCTGAAAAAGAAGAAAAAAATTTTTTTTAAATCATTGAAAATGTCTTGCTTATGTTTTTTTCCTAAGAACTTGAGGAATTACAGATATAGATATACAGCCCGGGGTCCAAAATGTATACATTATTCTTGGGTTGTTTTGTATGACCATCATGAATGACATAGCCTTGGTCATTGGCCAACATTAGATATAACATTGGACCCATTGGATAAGACTTGGAATCAGTAAACAAAATTGAGTAGCATTACATCAGATGTGAGAAAATTTTATAAGAAAAATGAAGTGAGACCTAGAAAGGAGACAATAAAGTACTAGACTATCTACAGGCATGCAAGCAAACACACATACACACACACTCACACCCCACAGCTTGAATTGCTACAGTAGCTGAAGCACAGAATCTAATGTTGACTCTTGTCGACTCTTGGTCCCATGAAGAGCAATACTTTTTTATTTATAGGTTTGTGGGTATGAAGAATCAAACCCCAGGACATTTATTCAGAATATTTATGAAGTATGCCTAATAGCAAAATGCAGAATTTTCCCCTCTAAATTCAAAATGGTTTGTATTTTTAAACTCAACAGTATAGTCACACTCAACAAGAATTTAGAGAAAATTAGTATAAACAAATTGAAATAAAACAGGATGTGCGGATTAAGGATTAGAGTGACCCCAACTGAGTCTTTCTGTTTATTACTTGGATCAAAGTATAAGGAAGACAAAGAAGGACCTAATTTTAATGCCAGTGACCTAGGAATAACCAGCCCTGCAAAGTATCATTTTTCCACTTCCAGGATTTCTCTGGGGAATTCAAATAAAAATTGGTTCCTTTCCTCCTCCGAGAGGACATCTGGTGAGTTTATCAATGGATAGGAATTTGTCTCTCACTGTGAAGAGCCTGTGATGTCTCTTCATGCACACCAGGGGAATGTGGGCTTTTTGAGCAGCTGCAGGCATTGGCGTTTCTTTAGACCCAGCCCCAGACATTGGGTCTGAAGGGAAAATTTATAGGCTGGGTGATGTGCACTGTGAGCTCACACTTTTACTAGACAAATTAGATAGGTTTCAATCCGTGCAGCTGTAAACGATGTCCTGCAGAGTTCCACCTGATCTTTTACAGCTTTTCATAAATCAGTACCTACTGGCCACAGACTGCAGTCATTAAAAAGAAATCATGGAAATTACATGTTTGCTCAGGGGAAACAAAAAATAACTTTCTTCCCTTTCTTCCTCTCTCCTTGTATTTAGGTTTGTGAATTATTCTTTTGTGGATTTTCATACTGCTGCATTAAAGAGGTACACATATATTTTTTTCCCATCAACTCCTATTTTATCTGTAAATGGTCATACCAACTAGCACCAGATACTGGGGAACAAATGTCAATAAATAACTGCTAGTCCCAAGAATAGCTTCTCATAATGATCTTATTTCAATATTGCACTAGAATTCTAAACTCTAAAATTGAATGTTAAGTTATTCTTTTATAACATAAAAAGACTCCTTTGGGTTTACAGAGGGCTTTATTTTTTATGTATTAAAAATACTGACTAATACACATTTCTTGAATGAATAAGTAGATGCCTACTGAGTCTAGAACTAAATATTAATAATATTGGAGGTGTATTCTATACCACTATAATTACCTGCTTTTTGTCTGTGGTTGTGAATAGTTTCAGGGACCATATTAAAACTTAAGGGTAATTTCTCAAAAGCAAAATGTTAATTATATCTACCTTTATTATTGCCTGATATATAAAATAGTAATGTACTTTTTCAATACCTTTTATAATTTATTGTTAATATTTTAATTTCAAATGGTGTCATTACGTTTCAAGGGGAAAATTTTGTACTTACCAATTTTTTAAATGCGAATGTTTGATTTTTTTATCTCTAAAGTTAGAAATTCCAGATAGGAATAAATGAATTTAACTTGTCATCAGTAACTAAAAATAATTTTAAATATATATAGTTCCCAACAGGAGACTAGTATATAAATAACCCATTAAGGAGGAGTAAAGTCATTGTGTTTATTTTGATTGTCTCTAGGCTTTAAGGACAAAAATCTTAGCAGTTATAGCTATTACATCTGGTTTAATTTCTCCCAGTGGTAAAATTACCTGCTTTGATTTTTAAGATTAAAAAAAAAAGAGATCACCTGGGTATTTGAAATATTTGCTTCCCTCTAAAAAGTTCCGTATCATATTTGCTCATGAGGAAAGTCACCCTGTCAGTTTCAGAATTGGAGGTCAAAGTCATTTTGAGAAACAGATTGTTTTTTGGTCATCAGACTTCTCTTAAAGGATATAATATTTGTCAAAACAGTAGTTATTCTCAAAAAGAATTATATTTTGTTCTTTTAGAGATAAGAAGTATTTTATTAATGCTAATTTAGTGCCATTAACAGGTAAAAATTACAAGTACTGCTTATTTTTGTTCCTATTTATTCTGTAGCTTAATAAACATAAATCCCTACAAGTTAGCAATCAATGCAATGGAACAATATATTTAAAATCATTTCAATTAAATTAACTAAGTATAATTGGGTCTTCAGAATCTTAGTCTAAATATTTTAAATATATTGTTTAAGTCTTTATACCATAAATTCCTTTACCTTCACTTTAGAACCTTATTCCAAATAAATTGAATGTATTATTTAATTCTTTATGCCAAAAATTTGTATTCTATAAATTTACAATAGCCTTGAAGAATCCAATGCCCTGGCACGTGAAAATTTTGTGAATTTGAAGAACACGTCTATTTCGTTTTATATACATAAATATCCAAAAAAGAAAAAGGCATCTTACTGCCTGAATAGAAATGAATTAATCCATCTGTTATTTTTCTCTATTTTTAGCCTTTTAAACTTTTTAATTTAACTACACTCATGAAAGTAATTTAATCAATTTATTTAAATCCGAGATATATTTTATACATATTGTAAAGCTAATTGTCTATTATATATACATAAATATATGTAATAAATAATCATATTATATGTATTACATAAATGTATATTATATAAAACTAATCTTCAAAATAGTTTCTTTTAAAAATAAATTTTGCTGGCTTCCCTGGTGGCGCAGTGGTTAAGAATCTGCCTGACAATGCAGGGAACACGGGTTCGAGTCCTGGTGCAGGAAGACCCCACATGCCACGGAGTAACTAAGCCCATGAGCCACAACTACTGAGCCTGCGCTGTAGAGCCTGGGAGCCACAACTACTGAAGCCTGCGCACCTAAAGCTCATGCTCCAAAACAAGAGAAGCCACCGCAATGAGAAGCCCGCTCAAGGCAACAAAGAGCAGCCCCCTCTCGCCGCAACTAGAGAAAGCCTGTGCGCAGCAACGAAGACCCAATGTAGCCAAAAAATAATAATAATAAAATTAATTAATTAAAAAAATAAAATAAAATGAATTTTGTTTACTTTTTAATTTGTGTAACAAATTTGTAGTATTTGTTGTGTAGTAGAGAAAATTTATCATTCTAAGACCATTTTCTATTTATTTTTCTAGCAATATTTTCTATCAAGAATATCTTTAAGAAAAATTTCTCCATTTCTTACCAAAAGGAAGGGAGCTTTACTTTTACCCTTTTATACATGTATATTATGACTATATTTTTCATTTTTTCTGAATTTCTCGAAAGCATTATTTTCACATTGCCTTTTCCTTTTCATCATCCAGTTATAACTAAATCTCTTAAAATTTTATGTCTCATCTATCACTCTAAAAGAATCAAAATAGTTATCTAAAGAGAATTCAATGTCCTTCTCATTGCTTATTGAGTGGCTTTTTTCCTCAGTTGTCTTTTTTTGCCTACGCTTTTGCACCTTTTGATAATACAGTTCATTCTATCTAGTTTCGGAAAATTCCTTGGGCTGTGGTTTCTGTAATGGTTGAAGTCTCATTCCTAACTCTGGCTGTTCCTGTTTCTACCTACCATTTCATATTCTTCTGCTCTGTAATTGGTACCGTTCTCCAAAGCTCTAAACAGACCACTTTCTTTCTCTCTGGGTGGAAGTGTATGCAGTGGGTTACTGTTCTGAGATAATAATTAATGTTGTATACATTTTTCCTTCTAGGATTGCCACCTACTGGCTTGACTGGCTCTGTAGTCCCCTTATAAGGAGCTTGAAATCTCCATTAGCTACCACCACACCCTGTTACACACTGTAGAAGCATTCACTCATTTCAATCAGCTTCTTGGCTCTTGTAGATTTTTGAGGTCATGACTTCTGCACTAAGGGACTGAGGCATTTAGATGCTTCAGAAACACTCCTGGCCACAGGGCAACACAGAAGCAGCAAGGAGAAGTTCAAAAGTTCAGTCTGGGAGATTGGGGGAGGGGTGTGTGTCTCAGTGTCAACCTATGTGGACAAACACCCTCCACTCTTCACTGATTAAAGTCTCCCTATAATCCATGGGATATGAGACCTTTAACTAGAAATTAAATTATTATTAGGAGAATACAGATGGATATATCGATACTTGTGGTGAAAATCAGCATGACTAGACCAAGATTTGTACCTTCTAAATACATTTCTAATGGTGTTTTTTAAAATTATGTTTGCAGAGAGAAGGCTCCAAATTGGATTCCTAGCTTTAATCTCTCCCCCAGTTTGAGATGTAAATTTCCAATTTCTTGCAGGACTCACTCTCATTGTGTCCGAAATGCTCATTTGCCTCACAGAGCTGTTCTTCCTTCTGCCCTTCCTACCTCTGTCAGTGGGAGCACT
>NW_020837945.1:41596099-41808086 GCF_003676395.1 Aethalodelphis obliquidens | reverse complement strand
TTTTTTTTTTTTTTTGCGGTATGCGGGCCTCTCACTGCTGTGGCCTCCCCCGCCGTGGAGCACAGGCTCCGGACGCGCAGGCCCAGTGGCCACGGCCCACGGGCCCAGCCGCTCCGCGGCACGCGGGATCCTCCCAGACCGGGGCATGAACTCGTGTCCCCTGCATCGGCAGGCGGACTCCCAACCACTGCGCCACCAGGGAAGCCCATTACAACTTTTTGAATTTACACCTTTTCTTTTTATTTTCTCTGCTCTACCCTAGCATAAGTCCTTCCCAAAACTACTGAAATCACCTCCCTACTCCTTATCATGAACTATTCCCCTCCAGCTATTCTAGGTATAGATGCAGAGAACTATTCCACAGGCACAGTGTAATATATCATTTAAGCATCTTCAATGGCTCTTCTTTTCCTCATGGACAAAAGTCCAGATTTCTAGAGATGACATTAAATCTTCCATTATCTGGTGAAATCATCTATCAGGTTCTTTTCTCATAATTTCCTTTCTTACGCTGTATTATAGCAGAAATGTATTATGCAATGTAAATGGAAGTATCCTAAGTTTTTGTGTGTTTTACTTTTTTGTACAGTGTTCCCCTAGCCTGGTATGATCTTATCTTGTTATCTGCTGGTAGAAATTTCATCCATCAACCAAAAGTCACTTCTCTGCAACTGCCTGATAATCTGAAAGCTAAAAGTAAACTCATCCTTCCTTCATGATTCCTAAAACCTTGTCTTCTTGATCTAATAATTACATATTCTGAGGGATATTACAGTTGACTTTGAACAACACAGGGGTTAATTTATAGTCGGCCCTCCCCATTCTTACCTCTTATCTGAGGTTCCTCGGCATCCTCAGATTCAACCAACCACAAACCCTGTATTAGTGTAGTATTTTCCATTCAGAGGTATCTGTCTATAAGTGGACCCATACAATTCAAACCCATGTTGTTCAAGGGTCAATTACATAGTATTTCCGAACTTTTCTTTTCCTCCTATTTTCAAAGGCAAGCTGTTGCAGTCGAAGGCTGTGTCTCTTTACCTGTATAAGCACCACAGGGCCTAGTATAATGCCTCACACAAAGTAACTGCTAAACAAACATTTGTATCTTCATATTCATAGAGTCAAAACTTCAAATTTATTCATGTCTCCCCCAATTACTCTACTTTTAGGAAAATAAATCAATTACCAGAAAATGAACATAACATAAAATTTAATATAACTTCCCTTCCCTTCTTACCACTTCTTGCAACATACAAGTAAGTTTTTAATCTGGTACACCCTGACCATCTGCTTAAACATCTTCCCCACTTTCAGCAGTGATATTCACAAAGACACTCTTTGGAAATGTTTCTGTTATGAATCATCAACTCTAAGGAAGGCTGAAGAGTAAAATAATGCATTATAGAAAGATTTCTGTAACAGTATATGAAATAAAATTTGCCATAAAACTAACTAGACACAGGCAGACTCTGGAAAACAACATCCCTATAAAAAATAATAGAATGATGTTGTTTTTCCTAAAGGACTTTATAGGCATAATTCTATATATTGATCTAAATAACTAAGTCATTGAGAAATTTGAATCCTTGGTGCCATCCACAAACTCAGATTGAGACAGTCTCCAAGTGTGTTGAGGAGACTGTTTCTGGAGTTGAGTTGACAGAAAGGGAAACGTGAGATTTGCTTAGGAAAAAATTTTAAGCTTTTACCATTATGACTAATGTCTGCAGAAATCTGTATAATGAATAGGAATAAAACTAGAATATTTTTCTAAAAATTGTATCTCTGTTGAAATGGAAATTTATTATTATTCCAGTAAATATGTATTTATGTGCTTAACAGATATGTATTGAATTTCCAGTATCAACATGGTAATACAAAGGCAGCATGGCATCTGATCTCACAGGGCTGAGTTAATTGGAGGAATGGATACATAAAAAGAAAATGCACACAACTGGATTAAAATTATGATGAAGAACGAGGACATAGTGGCCCATGAAAGAATAATGGTGTTGACCTTTAAATCATGTTGCCAGAGAATGCCTCAATTAAGACAAGATGTAGAAGCTGCTTTCTAAGGGAAGATGAATGCAAAGAAGAATCTTAAGACAAAGAGAACAGCGTGTGCTACTGTCCTCATGTCTGAAATGCTTTGACTTTCTGAAGGAACTTGAGGTTGGTCACTGAGGCTAGAGTACTATTTAAGTGAAAGTAGCACAGGTTGAAAGGTGGAAATTCCTCTCCCCCAGCAAAGCAGTTGCGTAAATCAAATAGTGTCACATCTCTGCTTTAAATGTCTTAATGGGTTCCTCATGCATTTCAAAAAATTCCAAAGTTTTCACCATGACCTGGGTAGCCTCAAGTGTTCTGGCTTCTGTTTGCCTTCTTGTGACAGACTCTTCCTTTCCCTACTGCTCTTCGGTTATGTTGTTGTCCCTCTGCCACTTCCTAGAACTCTCCAGACTCATTTGCAGTTTCTTTTTCCTGTGCCAAGATCCTTTTTCTAAAAATATTTTTATGGAGGGGATGGTTCTTTATAAATCTGGCTTGGACTTCCCTGGTGGTCCAGTGGCTAAGACTCAGTGGTCCCAATACAGGTTCAATCCCTGGTCGGGGATATAAGATCCCACATGCTGCGTAGCACAGCCAAAAAAAAAAAGAAAAGAAAAAATCTGGCTCTTTTCCTTTTTTTAGTTCTCAGCTCAAATATCACCTCCTCAGAGGGCTTTTTCCTCAACCACCCTTTAATAATCTATCACAACCTTTTATTTATTTCCTTCCTATAATCTGTGCTTGTCTATTATCTACTGTACATCTTCTATAACGTAGGCTCCAGGATGGTAGGGACCATATTTGTCTTCATCACTGTACTTAAGCGTCTGCACATGCCTAGCACATAGTAGCTTAGCATATAATAAATAGTTGTTGAAAAAATGAAGAAATGACTATTTGAATAAAAGAAATGACATTGGAGGAGCAGGGCTATTTAAACAATCAAAAAGAATGCAGATTTTTTTCCTAAGTATAATGGAAATTCAAAATTGGTTATAAAGAGGTGACTGAAATTATATTATACGTATATAATTTATCAGTATATTTTTATCAATATATAATTTATCAATACATATATTGATAGGAAAATTCTGAAGGCTGTGTTACAAGATGCTTAGCGTGGGACAAGAATGGAAGCAGGGGACACATCAGGAGGCTACTGCAGTGGTCTAGATCAGAAGCAGAAAAAGTCATAGGAGAGAGTGTTTGCAGTGAAATGGGAGAGAAATGGATCATGTTGACCCAGTGATCACCTGGATCAAAGTGTGGAGAGCAAGAAAGAGGTACCAAGACTGGCTATAATCCTGAATGGGTAAATGAGTAGGTGCTGGTGTATTCAACCAAATTTGGAAGGCAGTGGAAGGATGAGGCAATCAGGAGAAAATAAAAAGATAAAATTTGAATATTAAGTTTTGAGATGTGTGTGAGACTCTTATTGGAGAAGTTTGGCTGTGAAGGGTGATAAAAAAATAAGGAAGTAGTTGGCAGAGATGTGGGGCTAGCAGAGGTGATGTTGACAAATAACATCTTCTAAATTTCCTTGATGATAAAAATCCCCTGGCGTTCTTATCAAATGTCCAAATTCCATTTCCCTTTCCTGCAGATTCCAAATTAGTATCTTGGGTTAGGCGTTGACATTTGTGCATTTAATAAGTTCTTCTGATGATTCTTGTATTAGGGAAATTTGAGAAACAACGTAATAACAGAACATATTTTTATGGCAATAATCTTGCAGAAATAAAGAGCCTGCATATGCAGGAGAGAGAGAAAGAGCCTGGGTATGCAGGGGATAGAGAAAGAGAGAGAGAAAGGATTTGCCTCTGACATTGAAAGGACACTTCCTCTCTTCTAATTCGAGGTAAGAAGAACTTTCCTCTCTTGTAATTAGAGGAAAAAAGAACAAGATGGATGGGCGCAGGCGCCAGTTTGTTTTTGTTTTGCTGCTGGAATTTCCCATCTGATGGCTTGTATTTTCTCAATAAAGCATGTGGCAAGGGCATCACTGGAAAATTAAAGGGGAAAGGGAATGAGTTTAACCAGTTATGAAAAAGAATAGAATAATCGTTGTCAAAAGTGGGAAAGCAAATTTTCTAAAGAAAAATAAGATCTCTTGAGATTGTTGCATGGTAATTTGAGGTTGTTGTAAATAAATTTATAATAGCACAATCTGCCCACTGTGTATTTTAATGGCAATAAGTAAATATATAAACACAATTTCTAAAACTTTTATATTTAATGAATTAAGATGGGTGGCACTTCTTAGAAAAATAGTTTCCCTAAAATTGCATGTTTTGTGACAAAATACAGGGGATATATTAAAGTATTAAAAAATACATATTAGGATAAAAATATTCAATGTACTTCAATAAGAATGGAATAGTGAATGGAAAAAAATTTGAATACGAGGGTATATCCTCACATAATATGATCTGATATTAAGAATTTTCCCACATAGAATTGGATTTAAATATCTCTTGATCATATTACATGAGTTAGTCTTTATATTGATATTAATCCTATGGAAATGCTTTGAATGCTCTTTTATGATATGGAAAGAATTGAAAAGATGTTCTTTTTTGCTACGATTGCTATTGAGTAAAGATCAAAAGAAATGGCTTCAGGGTGCAAAATGAGGACCATATGTCCCAGGAAGGGCAAGTTTGTTATCCTGTTGGTTGTTAAACTGTCAGGTGGATTTCCAAAAAAGCCTGTACAGTCTGTCTCTGAAATTTAGGACAGAGATTCATCCTTGCAGGATAAGTTATCAATAGTTTTACCTACTGAATATATATTACTAAGTTCAATATTAGTGACTCCCCCTAAAAGTTATTTCCAACAAATAATCTATGATTCTTATATACTGATATTAAGACTTTGATTCAAATTTTCTTTATTCATCTTATTCAAATGTAATGTAAAAACTGGATCATGTATGCGCAGTATAATTGTTCCTATTAAGGTAGAAAAATTATATACTCTATTATAAGTGCATTAGCAAGTGCTCTATCAATTTGAAAGTCACAACTCTTGATAATTGTCAGTAAAACCAACAGATGTGCATAAAAGAAACAAGAAAAGAAAACTCCTATAAGGGATTATATTAAATCTTTTACACATGAGTCACTGTAAATCATCATTATGTAGTATGTATACATACCACTTAATACTGTGGAGTTTTGTGCACAGTAGGTGTAGTTCCTTTACTAAAACTCTGTAATTTTCCTTTAAGAACACACATCATCAAAATGTAAAAGCACTCTTTTTCACTATGTGTACAATGAGAATATAATTGACATTTCTTAAAACCATTAAGACAACTCAATGATTCTTACCACGGAGAATTACGCATAAAGTCTAATGGACATTGTGCATTCAGGGCTGCCTTATGGCTATGATGTGTTGACATTTGTATGGCTGTCCAGGAACATTGACATTATTTTAGTCTTAGTTTTATCCTTCACAGTGTCTAACAAAGTAATTGGCACACGATATGGGTTAAACAAATTTTTTTAAATTAAGTCAGGGAAAATTGCATTTCCCTAGCCAGTGCGATGGTTTGGAGGCACTGTTATTATTTTTGAAACTTTATTTTAAATGAGGAATAAATCAGGACTTTGCTAGAATTCTCCACCACTCCAGGAGATTTCCTTTTTCTTGTTTGTTTTTTGTTTAAATAGGAGAGAGTGAAAAGGAGCTATGTGTCCAGGGTTTCTATTGTCCAAATACTCAAGCCTGAATGTATACATGCTTCTGGTCAAGATGGAAGTTAAAAAATTCCAGAATGTTATCATTATCATTAAGTAGCATGAAATTTCCTCCTGAAAGTTTAAAAAGGAAAAGAAAACACGTCTCTCTAATCTTGAGGAATATAAGTACCAAAGTATGCAGCTGGGGAAGTGGAAGAAACAAATTAACATCTTGGAGATAGAAAATACATTCATTTCAGAGTGAGTGCAAGATGCAAAATCAAATGTGTCACCTTGCTGCCGCACTGGTGATGATCTTCAGACTGCCTGGGTTCCGGATAAGCTTGTCCAGAATGCTGACAATCTGCTCAAACTTGGGTCTGTTGTTTCTGTCTTTCTGCCAGCAGTCCAGCATCAGCTGATATAACGCAGCTGGGCAGTCCATGGGGGGCGGCAGTCGATAGCCCTCATCCACAGCTTTAATTACCTGTGTGAGAGGCAACGTTTCCAGAGACTTAAGAGTTGGAATTTCTTTTACTTCTTCATGGACAGGTCACACTTATATGACTATTTCAAAGTTAAGTGAAAAAGTGTTCATTTTAAATTTCTTAAAAGGATAGCAGCTTATTAAATAAATATTATCCATGTCTGAAAATATTATATAAAGGAAGATTGAGGCAGAGAAAGTGGATTTAGGAAAGAAAAGTTTATAAAGTAACTTTCCAGATTAAAATAAAAAGAAATGTTCTATGATATAGGAAATTCAGTAATTTATAAAGAAATTATTATTTGGTAATACAGATTTCTATGGGAACTATACATGAATGAATGAATGCAGAAAAAATTACCACAGATTTTAGTTATATCACAGTTCAAATGGTACCTCTCAAATCGTAGTAAGTTCCTTTGATAAAAGCCCACGTGCTGCACAGCTAACTGACTACTAGTCCATTCACACTTTTAAATCATGTAAAGTCATGATTTTCAAACTCTACTGTGTATCAGAATCATCTGGAGGACTTATGAATATGCAGATAACTAACCACTGATTCCATAGCTCTGGGGAAAGGCACGATAATTTGCATTCCTACAAATTCCCAGGCCATGATAAAGCTGCTGGTCCAGAGACCACATTTTGAGATCCTCTGATACAGAAAGAATTTGGAAAATAGAGAAGTGGTAAAGAGAGTCTGATTTTCCCAGTACCATTATAAAACATGGCTTGTTTGAAGAAGTTCAGAAAGGTTTTTATATCCAAATACATTAAAAGCAATTTTATATGTGGTGAGTAGGAAATGACTAAAAGCATCTCAGCTTTCCTTCTTATGTGTGTCTTTGAGATCATGCTCACAGTTTCTGGCTAAGCATAAAAAAACATCTCCAAGTGCTGATCTCACATGCCAATAGCATCCTTTCACTAAGCATTAGCAAAACATGACGTATAAAAACAAAAATCCTTTTGAGTTGTAATAGAAAGTTAAAGATTATTTTCTCTATCCAGAGACTTCAATTTGTATAACTAAATTCATGTGCAAGTTTAATACACTATGAGAAACAACATGCTAGTGATTGGTTGTTTTGTCTGACTTTGGGAAATACTATATTTAAGTAAACAAAACGTTGGCCCAGATGCATTAATTAAGTCTACAAAGGATGGCAGACATGTGTATCTTACTAATGTTACATTGAAACAATTTTGTAGCAAAAATACTTCAAACATTCCCTGATATCTATTGGCTATTTGTCAGGCACTTATTTTATAAAATTTTATTACAAATGTCTTCACTTTGTCTCATTTCTAAACCCGGGCTTGAGGGAAAAATGTAAATCCTTCAGAGCAACTCATTTGATATCTTTACAAGATTTGGAAGCAATTTCATTTCTTCTAAGTATTCTGTTTCAATGTCACAAACAGGGAGCCACCTGGTTTCATTATGCTCCACTTCCTTGCACAGCTTGATCTCTTAATCCGAACCCATAACTCATAGACTACAAATACTTACATCCTGATTGGACATCTCCCAGTATGGTCTCTCTCCATAGGACATCACCTCCCAGAGAACAATCCCATAACTCCATACGTCACTGGCTGATGTGAATTTACGGTAGGCTATAGCTTCTGGTGATGTCCACCGGATTGGGATCTTCCCTCCCTTGCAATATAAAATCGTATATACATACATGATCAATGACTAAAACATATAATATACGTTACCATCTGAAATCTGACTGAATTTGTCAGGGTATTTCTTTTCTGAAATGGAATGCGGATTTCTTCTGATATATCTTGATATTCTTCTATTTTAATACCAAGGACTGAGTGGCATACTATTTACTGCAATATTTTCTCAATCAATTTGGGAAGATTTTGAAATGATGAAAGGAAAAAAACATTTGAAAATTGCTAAAATGTTGACATTTTATGTCAGTTATGGCACATTTATCAGACATCTGTAGCAAAACAACTTGAAGTAGATATGCTATATATTAGAATTGAATGAGGTATCTCAAATCAACATTTATTGATTTAACATACATTTATGCATGAACAAACAACCTTAGAGCAGAATGTGAATTAAGTTAATATTTGTAAGGAACTTACACCACTCCTTGATACTCCTAAGTTCTTAAAGGTATTTGTTAATTAAATAAATTCAAAATAAAATTATGCATCTAAAAAACCTCTCTTCACATTAATCAATCATCTTAATTAATTTACTCAGTGCCTCACTCCATCATTAACCACTGAAGTACCCTCCATGTACTAGGTAAGCACCATATGAGCTAGAAAGATATAATAATTACATTCTGAAAACGTATAGTCTAGAGGAGAATATTGCTTCTATGAGTTATGGGAGATATAAAGGTATAACTCCCATAGAATTTGTTCTCAGTTTAATAAATACATTTAATAAAGATGTGCTGAGTAGCAACCATATGGGAAGTATTATGCTAGTCACTTTGGGTGAGACAAATATAAATAACACACTGGTCCTTCTGTTTGAGAAATATCAAGCAAATAGGAATGATAATTAGTTGCTGGAAATAACTAAATGCAGAAAGAAATAAGTATTTAACACTTTGCTTTTCAAACTGTACAATGCATATGAATCATCTTGGGCTCACTCTGATTAAAATGGAAATTCTGATTCAGTAGTTCCAGAATGTAGGCAGGGTCTGCATTTCTAACAAGCTCCAGGTAATGCTGGGGCTTTTTAGAATTGCAGACCCTGCCTACATTGAGTGGGAAGATAGTAGTGGAGACTGCTGTGCCGCAGAGCATGGAGCCGAGATTCTCACTAGAGAAACTGAGGAGGTCACATATGAATTGAGCCTCATAAGGTACATCAATTTTTGATACAACAAAAAAAGGGATGGATGTTCCAAAGAATTCACATCATCAAAATTTTATGCCATATTCATCAAAGTGTGTTCTATTGACATTGTACCTCATTGCACTTCACTGGTTCTTAAGTAATGTTCAAGGGTGACAATATATTGCTTTAGAGAAATGGATTGGCAATTTGGGAGGTAAATTATTAAACCTTATTATGCCTGAAATTCCACATCTGTTATTTGGGAAAGTAACAGTGCTGGTTCATAGCACTGTTGTGAGGCTAAATGACAAATTTCAGTAAAATCTCTAGCGTAGTTCCTGGCACACAGTAAAGCCTCAAGAAACATCAGCTTAATACTCGCATACTCTGAGGGAAATAGCATAAATCAAAGCACAGAGGAGGAAAATATATGTTCTGGAAAAACGGTTTCCAGTGTGATGATACTACAGAGAGTGTGGAGGCATGCAGTAGGAGAGGATAGGAAAAGGTCGAATTGGGATTTAATCACGGGTACATTGAGCAAGTGTTATCCCGTAGAGGAGAGTGGTATATGTGATTGGAACTATCTCAGTAAACTTGACACTTTTCTTCGATGTTTTCACACAAGTGAGCTCTTCAGAAAGAGTACTGCCAGGAGGTCTTTAAAGGGCTTACACTGGGTTTTGAAGGATGCACGAAACTGTAGAGAAGTGGGCACAAAAAGGAGGACTGAGCACAGCCTTCTTGAGAAGGTAGCAACCTAAGGGTCATCCATGATTTATACCAGTGCAGTAAAATCAGGTTGGAGAGATGGGAGCTAGACCAAGAGGGTTTTGGGAGTTGGTGGGAAACACTACAGAGCTCAACGTGCACTGGAGTAAAGATTGTCCAGAACCAGAAAAACAGAATAGAAAACTCTATGGAGATGAGAGGGCATATGGTCTTAGAAGTTGCTCCTTTCTTTTCTCTCTCACTTACACTCACTCATTCATTCTCTTCTTTATAGTTTGTATATTTTTTTCAACAAAAATTTAAAAGATACTTTTTCATATTTAAATTTGGAGTCTTTTTCCTAGCCTAATATTGCCCTTTCTCTACCAACACATTCAATGTTAATAATAATAATAATATTTTAAAAAAAACCAAATTAACTTAATTGTACCTGCAGAGTCCAGATTTGGGTTTTAAGGAATCAGTATTTCAAATACTACCCCATAATTGTGATAAAAACAGAACTACACTTGTGACATTTAACTATTATAAATCTATTCAGGATGCCAAATGGAATCATTGTGCATACATTCTTTCCCTTTTAAAGAACTCTGAGAATTAACAGAAGTCAAACAAATTGTACTCATGGGGCAAAGAAAAGATGATACTTTAAAATCTCAGCTGAATGTCTTATCTCTGCTACAGACACTTTGCCATTTCCTTTCCTTTGCCCAGAAACAAATTACTAAAAGCATAAAAATGGCACTAAAAGAAAGAAAAAAAGAGAGAGAGAGAAAGAGAGAAAGGAAGAAAGTCCTTTACATGTTGAAAACTTTGCATCTATTTAGTAAATATAAGGCACAGATACGTGTCACCTTATCAAGATTCCTTGAAATAAAAATACAGATATTAGGAAAAAACCCAAAACCAATAGATTGATGACAACCATGAACAATAAGCCCATTTTCTGTGTTTTACTTCAACCAGGATTACAATGGTACATGCTAAAGTTGTTTCATCTTCAGTGCTTTACCCCTGTTTTCCAGAGAGGACAGCCTTGACATTGAACATATTTTTTTTTTGTGGTACGCGGGCCTCTCACTGTTGGGGCCCCTCCCGTTGCGGAGCACAGGCTCCGGACCCGCAGGCTTAGCGGCCATGGCCCACAGGCCCGGCTGCTCCGCGGCATGTGGGATCTTCCCAGGCCGGGGCACGACCCGTGTCCCCTGCATCAGCAGGCGGACTCTCAACCACTGCGCTACCAGGGAAGCCCTGAGCATATTTTAATAAAATGTCTAAAAATAGTGAAATACTGAAAAGGGTTTTTTTTTTTTAATTTGTTTTTAGGAAGAACATAGCTACACCTATGTCGAAGGAGCTTGGAAAGAATCTCTTCACTGGTGGTTCTGCATACAGACATAAATGCCATTGGAGGGACCTCTGATGCCATAGCCACACCCATCTCTTTAGTGGGAGCTTCACTCTTTCAATTCTTGACTAAGACCCGTGCAGTGTGTTTTCTAATGAAGCACATGGTTACAGATTCAAGCAAATTATTTCCAGAACCATTTTCCCATCAAATGCTGTCTATTTGCTGTGTAAATCTTGTTAAAACATTGTTTCAAATGCACACAGTGGCAGAGTCCATGCCACTCTCTCGCTTTGTCACAGCTTACCCTTCCCCCTCCCCATATCCTCAAGTCCATTCTCTAGTAGGTTTGTGTTTTTATTCCCGTCTTGTCCCTAGGTTCTTCATGACCTTTTTTTTTTTTTCTTAGGTTCCATATATATGTGTTAGCATACAGTATTTGTTTTTCTCTTTCTGACTTACTTCACTCTGTATGACAGACTCTAGGCCCATCCACCTCACTACAAATAACTCAATTTCGTTCCTTTTTATGGCTGAGTAATACTCCATTGTATATATGTGCCACACCTGCCTTCATCCATTCATCTCATTCAGATTTTTAATCTAAGCTTCCCTCTGGCTCCTCACTGCATCAAAGCTTGAGTTGCTGCCCTTATAGGAAAGCATAAGGAAGGGGGAGATTTTGATTTTTTTTCCCATTTTATTCCAAACATGTTATTCTGAACACATAATGAATGAATAAGTGGCATTCAACCAGCTCAACAACTAAGCCAGTTTGCAAAATTAAATGTTTCCTTACCTAGAAATTTCCACTGATCAACTTTTTAGTGTATTAGTCTTTTTCTTAGTGGCTGGGCTCTGTTCCAGGTCACTGTTTAGTGAGTTCATATACTTAAAAGTAAATATATTTATTTTAATTACAAGAAGAAAACTCTTAATTTGTATTTTCCCATATGGTATCCATACAACGCATTCTAAATGAACAACTGGGGCTAATTTGAACTCATTATTTAGAAGAAAGTGTAAATGAACAAGTATTGTTTGCCTTTACTCAGTACTGTTATTGGAATCCCTAGGTAATTAGCTTTTAACCCTAGAATTTTAACCCTGGAACATTTAGCTTTCTCATTAGATGACTTTCATTATCTGCTTCCAGGTGTTTTAGATTGATTCGTTTTGCTCTGGGAATGAAGTGACAATCATATTCAAGACTCTCCTCCTGCCCCTAGCCAGCCGTCTTGGAAATGGCACCATCCATCACTGGATGAGGAAAGGAATAAGGATGACTGAGGATTATTCATTATTATTTAGGGATTTTTTTTGTCATTGGCAATAGATTTATAATATACATAAAGCAACAACTAAAGTGTCTAATCTTTAATAGAGTACTCAATAAATGTTTTGCCCTTTCTTCCATTCCAATTCCCTTCAAATAGCACACTTTTACTATTCATGTAAAGAATTTATTAAATGAAGATATAAGGGAAAGCTCATTGCCAACTACAAAGTATTATTCAAATTTATCATTCGTTGCTAAAAATACATCAGAGTAAGAAGAGTTTTATAATTTATTTTACTTTTTCCATGATCAGTAAACAACCAGTCACTCTGGTTCAAATGAGAGAAAAATAAACCAACATATTCGTAGTATACGCTTAATTCGAAATCAAACTACAGGAGAGATTCCAAGCTCATAATATTATTATAGAGTTTGTGGCAGGGTGAGTGCACCTATTATCACAGACTCTTTAAATTCAACATTGTAGTTTAAAATTCTTTATATTCAAAACTAGTAAAATAAATTCGAGTAGTAGCTTTTGTCTTATACATTGCCATAAATAAAATAAGTGTGCCCAAACTATCATTTGAAATCATAAGGCTATGAGAGGCTGAATACCACCAAAAATTTAATAAATATTTTTAATCTATGCACATGAATATTACTCCATTCCTTTGTAGGATGAAGCTAAGTAAAATGTTAAAACATCAAAATAATTATGCATAAGTGATACTCACATGCTGGCTGAAAATATGGGACATATTTATCTGCTAGGTGAATGTCTATTCATGAGTTTACACCCATGACATTTTAATAAATGCAATCAAAATATCAAAAGTAAAGTGATCACGTTTAATATTTAAATCTTTGAGTGGAAACGAACGATAACTTTCAAGTATTATATCAAAAGCAAATGAGAATAAAATTTAACAAAAATAAAAAGGTGTACTGTTTGTTACATTATGTTTGCTAGCCTGAAGTTCAACATTCTAGGAGACTTGTTGGCAGATGGCTAGTCTGTTGCATAATTTTTCACAAATGGCAATGTATTCCACATTATCCCCTGCAACTTGCAGTCCAGTGTGGACAGGAGAAATTGTAAGTACCTGAGAGAGATATTTGATCCCCATTCTCTCATTCTTTCCACATTCTTTATACATGTTGGGTAACTTTAGAACAAGGTCTCTATATAGTAGCACTATTGACATTTTACACCAGATTAATTCTTTGCTGTAGGGGCTGTCCTGTGTATTGCAGTATGTTTACTAGCATCCCTGGACTCTACCCACTAGATTATATCAGCATCCTTCCAATTGTGACAGCCAAAATATCTCCAGACAATATCAAATATCCCCTAGGGAGCAAAATCATCCCTGTTCGAGAACTACTGCTTCAGATTGTTTGTGACAAATCCTGATCAGCAAGGGAAAATGATTCAAAGAGGTCCAAGATTTAACTGGATTTTATGTAGACTAAGTGGAATTCTTTCTTTCTTTCTTTCTTTCTTTAACCATTAGCACACTTTCCATGGATATTTTCATTCCTGTTCTAGTTTAAAAAAGGGCCAAGTTCATTAGAGCTAATCTTCTGATATGTGGATTTTGGTAAATATAATAGCACCTCTTTGAGATTTTTCCCCTATTTTTTGTTTTCTTTTCTTTTCTTCTTTTTCTCTTGCTTTCTCCCTTTAATTTTTTTGAAACAGGGATCATTTTCTATTGCTAGGAAAACTTAAATTAAGCATCAATTTCTTTGTTAGATGGAAGCATCAATAACCAAAATTTTTGGTAAGAAATAGGCTTTTCCTACAAGAGAAAATGCTATCTAAGGCTACAAAACATAAATATCATTGACATAGTGAGACATTGGATAAGAGACCTAGAGGGCTCAATTTGGCTCTGAAATAAGGGTGAAAGAAGAAGCTGAGGCCCATAAATTTTAATTTAGTCACACTTCACGATAACTCTCTCTGCCTTCAAGCTGAGCATCTGTAGATCTGAGACTATCAAAATAAAATAAATTTAATATACAAGAGTCTGACTCATTAAATTTCCTACAAGTAATGTATTGCAGAATTTATTTATACTTCTGCTTCTGATTGGACCACAAAAATTCCTCTTCCTTCCCCACCTCCCACCCCAACAAATTTAAGCCAACATTGCTTGACTTATATTTTCTTCTTCTTTTTCACATTCAGAAATTGCTTTTTCAGTTTATATGTGTAGAGGGCATTTTAAAAATTTAGATGCCTTCCAAAAAACTGCCAAACATATCCTTCAATGAGCTATGCAAAAATTTGGATCTGATGAGACAAATGGTGTCATTTGGTATACTGCCTTCTTGCCATAGTAAAACTATTCTAATACAACTGTTACTAATGAGCTAAAACTTTGAAATCAGTTGGCAATTGAAGTTTTGGTTGGTAAAATGCTCCTAGGTGTTCAGAAAAGTAAAGCGCCAGATACTCTAAAAATAATTTATGAAGATGTGTTTTTTACAATATTTTAACAGATCATAAAATGAAGCATTTACTTAAGGTGGTCTCTATGTCTGTATGTAAGCTCCCCAGATATTTACATATTTGAGAAAAGTCTCCAGTTGCCTGGAGCAAGCCCAGATTCACAGCATATGGAGTGTTTCTAAAACTTCAATTGCAGAGGGACCTCCAGTTCAAACTCAACAGAATCAGAAGCTAATGCTTGTTCCCCATATTTGCAATGCCAAACCCAGAGCCAGTTCCTCCCAGTGCTGATGTCACATCTATGACAGTCAGTAATTTGGGGTGCAGGGGGATTTACGGTCACATGTTCCATTTGGATTCTTAAGTTTAGTAGGAATTAGGAGTTGTCATTTCTAGGCTTAGCTTTGACTGTATTATCTATTTTTTGCCAAGTTTCTTAGCCTCTATGTGCAGATATCTTATCATTCATAAACTGAGGGTCATGGGAAACATAAAACTTGATTTTATGTTCAGTTTCATCTATCTCTAACAGCTGTGCTAACTTACAAACCTTTGCTCTTTCAACTTTCAACTTTCTATCTTAAACCTACAGAAATATCAAGGATGCTGACATTTTTAATGTTAATTATTTTGGCTCTTGTTTAGTCCAAAGATGATCCTAACTTTGGACTAAACTGCATATCTATTGGCTGTAATATCTGGATTTACTTCCATAGAATTCTTACAGAAAAGTTAAAGGAGAATAAAAGGGCACAAGTAAAGATACTAGGGATTCTCTGGGCAGAGGCATTATGTAATTGCTAAACTCTAATCCAGGAGTAAAGTAGTACAAAACCTTGTTCACTTTGTCCAGAAACAGCAGTTAGAGGAGGAATCACAAAGTAAACATGTTCTTGGAAGATCCTGCATTTCAGTTCTCTAAACTTAATGAATTTAGACAGTTTAAATGAGACATTTGGCTAAAAGCCCTGAATTTTTCAGGTGCTTAACTGAAGTCAGCTCATTTGCTGTGGGTTAGGGGGTTTCAAGTCTTGAGTTCTAAAGAAAAGGAGTGTAATTGCTGAAATCTCTGGACATTGAGCCCTAGTATCTTATGTCTGCCCCAATTTTTCTCTGATTATATACACAAATCTCTCCTTACTGATTTAGGAAATGCTTTGCTGATCCATATTTCACATTGCCTGCCTGTGAGCTCTGTCAGGTCATAGTTAGAGTGACAAAGGACTTTGGAGAGTTTATCTTAGTAAACCCAGAGTAATTGAGTGTTTAACCTGGAGGCAAATATTGGCTTCTCAGGTTAGAAGTGGAACTATAGAGATAAATCATTTGACTAAAGGATTTAGGATCTATCGTCAGGAAGTAAACTTTGTTCACTGCAGACAACAGTAGACAACAAGGTGAAGGGCAATCCAAGAAGACTCCCAGGGGAAGCATCTGTTCTAATTCCCAGTAGTTCAAATCTAAAAGTCATTGAGAGAATTGTTCCAGCAGATGTTGACTGCCACAAGAGATCAGAGACAGATGATCTCTCAGGTAGCAAAAGTCAATACTTTGAACTTTTGAAATTTTTCAACATTCCGTGAGACGCTTAAGAATTTCTTAAAAGTCTTCACCTTGTATTCTAAGTAACTCTATGGCTATCCAGGAAATAAAATACAAATAACTTTTCTGTTACTTTCAGAGTCAAATAATACAATATAAAATTAGGTCATCTGATGTATAATGTATATCTTCAACAAAAACAATGAAAAACTTTAGGGATAAGACTAAACATACAGCCTAATATGGGTACAGCTCTTTTCAAAGTTCAAAGAGGTTTTAAGTGTTAAACCTTGTGTTTTACATATACTGAATTCCTACTTTATTTTTTAAAGGTTACAGAAATTCATTTGAAAATGAATTTTTAGCACTCTGAACACAAGTTTCCAAAAAAGCCATATTGATAAGTAAATAAATCAGAAAGACCTATCTAATATAGCAGGAATACTATATATTTACAATAAAAATAATGAAACAGAAGTATTAGATTCATTCTAGTAATTAAGCAAAAATGTACATAACTTGGATAGGCTTGGTTTTATTAATATTGATAACTGAAAAATTAGGAAAGATAACATGATAGTTTGAGAATCTCATAAATATCTGCTGAGACAATTCTGACTAGATATAATGGCAGTGGTTTCCTTGTATGTCTGTTAGATAAAAATTGCTTGAAATACGGGGGCAGTTCCAGAGAAATGGCTAGCAAATGAAAGGGAAAAAATCATGGGAGTGGGCCTAAACCATGACATGTAAAACTGTAGTTGAAAAAGGGTCATAGGACAGGAATGAATCAAATTATTAGCCATTCCAGGCATCAAGTAGTAAGACTGGCTTAGGAAATAATGACTGCTGTCTCTCCCAGTGCTGGAGCAGCTGGGGCTGGTCAGTGGCTTCAGGGTACATGGGAAAAGCTTCAGGCAATGTGTCATCACAAATTTGAAATGTGGGATATTCACAAGTCAACTGGAAATAATTTTAGTAAGTGATTTTTACTAAGCTTCCAGGGCTCAACGCTACAGACTGGACCAGTCACTATTTGCTTGTCTTTAAGTCTGAGTTATATCATTAATCTGACTACTTAACTTGTCTTCTTGCAAAGTGAGCCTGTTGGAATAAGAGAAATTATTAAAATTATTCCATTGAATTGAAAAATAGTTAAAGCAAATGAATCTGGCCTATTAACCTCAATATTTACATTATTTTCTCCTTCACTCTCACTAATTCTCTGTTCTAATGTCATTTTATTAGAGAAACTCTCTCTGATCGTCCTATCTACAGTAGCATCTCCCTCATACTGTCCACATTCCTCATCTTATGTCTCTGCCTTGCTATATCTTCACCTGTTTATTATGTGAAATACCACACTAGAATGTAAGCTCACGGAGTCAGGGCTTTGTTTTTACCTCTGGGTCCTCAGGTCTTAGAACAGTGCCTAGTATATTGTAGGCACTCAAATATTTGTTGAATGAATGAATGAATGAATGAATGATGCACTGCAGAGAAAACTGTTCCTGCTAGAGATTGTGTGTAATATATTTACATAGAACCTCCTCACTCGTGTGTATCACTCCAAAATTATAGTTGTGATTTTTCTCCACATAAATCTGGATGGATTATTTTCACATGTTGAAATGTTCGTGCTATCCATCTCTCTGAAATGGGTGGCTAGAAAGTATTTGATCCCTCATTAAACTTTGAGGCACCATTAACTGAGATTATAAAATCTTCTAGAGTTTTCTGATTTGGGGATATATAGCTTTACTTTGTGAAGCTACATAAGACAGAAGCTATGTACTGATCCTAAGAGACTAGAAAATGTTGACATTATTTATTTTGTGTCCAAGCTTAAAATACATTACTATATGAAGGCCACTGATTAGATATTTACTTATTGCTTTTTTTCATTCATGTGTAAATTACATATGACATATACTACTTATCAAAATACTATTATTCTCTTTTCATATCACACAAGTTTTTGGTATGCATAGTTTTTAGTCCTTGAGAATTCTACAGAACTAAGGCTCATGCTTTCTAATATTCATATTCTTCAAGTGGAGTTATCCTGAAACAGAGTATTCAGCCACTTAGCTTTTAATCACTTGCTTTAGCCCCTTTATTTTTCTTGTCTTGCAAATGAAATTAGACAAGACAAAGCAGTAGTAGAATATTTCTGGCATCAACTTGGCAGACTCACAGAGAAAAAAAATAGAATAAGTTATTATGTAAAATAAGATTTCTTTTTCCTATTACTTAACACATAATGCCTGTAATAACTTTTCATTTGGTTTTATCTTCTAAAAATTAAATAGGTTTTAATTGGCCATAGGGCAATGTGACACAAGACAGAACTTTTTTCATTCAATATAAAAATCCACTTGGCAATTACTCAGTATGCATCTCCATAATAGAAATAAAAAGAAAAATACTAATAATGAAGAATGTAACCAAGAACACATCATTTGGTTTTCTTAAATTTCCCAGATCAGTTTATGTGGTAATTATACCCCTAAAATGAATCTGGGGACTTGAGAACAGGATTGACTTTACATGACACAGCATATAAATTAGGTAAAAGTCTATATTTTCTTTAACTTGATCCTGTTTAAAACAGCAAATTGACCACTATCATCTTGGAATTTTGGATTCCATCTATTTTAACATACAAACATAATGTATGTATTCATACACACATAAAAATGCTAACTTATTAAAAGTGAAATTTCATAAGAAAAAGATTGAAAAATTATTCAGTAGAAAACAGTTCTCACCAATAATACCATGCTTCTGGTAGTATAAAATAGAGCAAATCAGTAGTTCAGTCCAAAAAAATGGGAAACATGCCATAATTATACTCTGATATTCACATGATGTATAACTAAAGAGAGGTAATCCATTTTTTTGTTTGTTTTTCTCAACAACAAAAATTCTCTGATGTTTTAAATTTGCAGAGCTAAATGCTCCAATCATATCCATCCCAAGTAAAATCCAGGGCCTTTTATGATGGTTTGCAACCTTAGGTATGTAGTCGCAGGTATGCTTTCAAGACCTTTCTTCAAAACATGTTATATCACATAATACTATATCATAAGTCAGATTTTATATCATTTAATAACTACTCAAATATTTATTTAGTTTTTAAGGTGTTATTTTCCTCATAAAGTATCTATAATAGTGGTTTTCAAAGTGTTATCCAAGCATTTCTTGGTGTCCTCAAGAGCATTTCAGGGGGTCTGCAAGATTGAACTATTTTCATAGTAATACTAAAACTTTACACCTTTCTCATTCTCATCATGTCATGAATGTACAGTCGAATTTTCTAAAGGTTACAGGATGCATAATAATATTGTAATAAAAAGTGTCAGTGTTTGGAATTTCCGTATAACTCAGTACTGAGAAATCAAGAGAAATAACTAAAAGTGTGTATTGAAAAAAAATTCCAATTTCCTATCTAATATTTTTATGGAAAACACAAAAAAGTGTTTATTATTATCTCAGCTGACTCTTTCCTTTCAGGCATACTATTGAGGATATAAGGAAGGAAAACTCAGAGTACACTTAAGACAGTATCAAAAGCAGCAGGAGAAAATGTCTGATACATTGTTTTAAGTTGTAAGGCTAAGGGTTTTCTCAACTCCTCAGATGTCCCCTCCAGTTTAAGAATCTTTAAATACAGAATTAGTGGATATAATTTCTATTTCACTCTTCTACCCTGCCTGTCAACCACAGAGGTGTTTTAAAAATGAGAACAGCAGACACCCTACATTCATTCAGTGGCATTGAATCAAATGTCTCTCATGATTTCTTAGTGCAATTACCCTCTATCTAAAGGCAATAACTTTCAGAGGAGCAATCGGAAAAGTATAATGAATTGAGGCACTGAATGCTGATTTCTGAAATGTGTTAAGTGTGATTAAAGTAACATGACTGGTAAAGCAGATTAACAAGAATGTGTCTATCCAAAAAGAATGCCTTGGCACGCTATTTTAAATGGTGAACTTGTTTTTGTGAAATAAACATAATCATAGCATGCTAATTCAAATAAATAAGGCCCATGTCTAAGCTGAATAATCCTGTTTTTGGTTAGAAAAAAACCCAGACTTTACAACAATGTACTATTTTCCTTATTTATTAACTATAAGCTTATTGAAACCACAGATTTTATCTTAGTCAAGCCTGCTTCCCAAAATACTATATGCCTAAACAATTTTGAGTGATAGTACCATTTACAATCTAGTTTTAAAGATAATTTCGAAAGAGGAATTCCCCAAACATTTTGGACAATAGCAGTGTTCCTGCAGTAAGTACACATTCCCAAAAAGACAGCTTAGTATGACAACACTCATTTCATTGTTTCAGTGTCTTTGTTTAAAAAACAAAATAGATCTATTACTGTATGACCATGCCTCATATTTTAGGGTAAATTATAAAATTATTGTACCAAACAAGGCTTATTATGGAAAATTAAATCAAAGATGTCTAAATTATTCTAGAAATGCAGATGCAAATTACAGCTTCTCAGAGGGAAGTCAGGACTCCCACAGATATTTTGAGGAGTTCCAAGAAAATACAAGGATGAACACTGAAGAACTCTAATCAGCTATTTATTGGTAGTGAATGAGCCCGTTTGGTTAGTGTGGCTTTTAAGAATCTTCTGGGAATGAAGCATAAATGCAAAGATCCTATTGCACTTTTACTTCACAAAGGCTAAAGAGGAATTTTGACACATCAACGTCATTCTACTAAGGTTGAAATAATCTTGTGGACCCCTTGGTCCTGACAAAGTAACAATCAGTATAAATGAAGCTCCGAAAGTTAACCGTATACAGTCTCCAGAGAGCAGATGATGTAGGTTTGAATGAATCTTTCAAGTTTCTCCAAGAGAAATTGTTTCTTGGAGTATCCTAGTGCAAGAGTTCAGAAGTAACCTCCCCAAAACGTGCCACTTTGGCATATGAATTTTTTTGAGCCAAAGGCAGTCAGGACCCTGCTCCTTCAAGAGAAGCTTCTGCCTCTCCCTTAACTACCTAGAAGAATTTAAATTGTCAAGGGAGGGTCCTTTCCCAGAATGAGATTACCAGAGATAAATTTCATCTGAGTGGCCCATCTGTATGGCAGGGCAAACATCTAATTACCCAATATCTACTCTTCTTATCAACTTGTGAATTACTTTCCTCCCCTTTGAAGCCTCAGGCCTTCTTTCCCACTCCTTAGCTCAAGATGGCATATATACCTCATTTTACCTTTCTGTCTTTGACCCTCTCATATATGTGAGATTCCATGCATACGAAATTAAATTTGCTTTTCTCCTGTTAATGTCTCATGTTGATTTGATTATTACATCAGCTAAAAGAAGCTTTGAAGGGTAGAGGAAAATTCTTTCTCCCCAACACTAGAAATTAAGACTAGTATTGAGAACAAGGATGTGCTCATTTAAAGAACAGAGAGATTAGAACCTGAATGAATTACCGAAAAATAGAATATCTCAGATAAAGGCCTTTTTCCCCAAATACTTTCCATTAGAACTGGAAATATTTCTTGAATACGGTGATTTTTGTAACAGGGATAATGCTAGCAAGAATACTTTTCATGGAGTGTGTTAATAGCTCAAATAGTAGCAGAGGGTTATGAAGAATATCTTTAGAATGCAGAGTAGCAGTGAGTAGAATAAAAAACATTCTCTTCCAGACAACAAATATTATATATTATCATCTGTTGTGTATGTTGTCCCCTGGAGTAATAATTTAGTCATAACAATGTTTTGCTGCAGAATGGTGGCTGACTAATTTTTCTGGTGATCAGAGAAGGAGCACAAAAAGCACTATCAAGATACCCACGTTTTGTAATTTTATCAAGTTTTCAGAGCTGTGTAGGAATAGTCACTGTTCTAAACTTAATTCAACTAGCTGCAAGGTATACAATTTTCTTAAATTTCTCTTGCTCTTAATCTAATGAACTGCGTTCCTAAGAACAGCAACATCTTTTGCTGTTTTTTTGGGTTTTTTTGCGGTACGCGGGCCTCTCACTGTTGTGGCCTCTCCAGTTGCGGAGCAACACTGGACCGGGGCACGAACCCGTGTCCCCTGCATCGGCAGGCGGACTCTCAACCACTGCGCCACCAGGGAAGCCCAGAACAGCAACATTTTTATGCAGAACACAGTTTCTAAAAATACTTAGATTCATGAACAAAGGTAATCTGCTAGAGAGTATACCTGAAAACGGGAAATGCAAACAAGGGTAAAAGCCATTACGAGAGTTCCAACTTCTAAATCAACACGGCTAGGGATATATCTGAGACACAGAGCTTCTTTTTGTGTTTCTATCACTGTGGCTTTACTTGTAGATGAAACTCAGTCTTGCATATCGAGCTCTTTCTCAGAGTGAGATATAGTTGCCATGTGACAACCTTAGGGGCTGTTAATAGAGTTACTGAGGTTGATGACTTCTGAAAAGAATGAGAATTTTTGTTTGCTTCTTTGTTTGTTTGTTTAATCAGGAATAAACTCTTAGAATTAAACAAGAAGGAAGCAGCAGAAGCTGACTGTCTTTTTTAAAAACTGCTCATTCTCTTGGCTAGTGAGAGTATAATGAAATGGCCTCATTTATATATTGCCACTAAAAATGAAAAGTGATAACAAACTATATGTAAAACAATTAAGCAATTCATGTACCAAAATCTTCACATATTTGTCCATATTTTGACTCACCAATTTTCTAGAAATTTATCCTGAAGAGGTAATGATAGAAAGGCATGAATTATATATCAAGATGTACATCAAAGTATTGCTAATAATAGCAAAACATTAGAATTCTACCCAATTAATAGTACATTGGCTAAATAATGTACATGAATAAAATGGAGTACTATACATTATTTAATAATACTATAAAAAAATTTCATCATCCAGAAAATTCTATATTTTATATTTCATGTTAAAAAGGGCAGATTACAAAATGACACTGAATTTATATATAAAGAAAATACTGGATTTATTAAGTGGAAATCATTTTTTATATCAGTATACATATTATGATCTTTTTTGTCACTATATGCAGAACTGAAAATATTTTTTACATGAAAATGCATAGAAAAATATTATGAAAAGATAAAATTAAAATGTTAAAACTGGTTATTTCTGAGTAGTGTCATTAGCCATGATTATCATATTTTTATTTTTAAAAATTTCTTCCATAAAATAATTTCTCTAAAATAATAATATGTCAAAGAAATTTGCCAAAAACATAAGAAGAAATAATCAAATGCATTTTGAATCAAAGGAATGCAAATTAACAGATAAAATTCCTCACAGTAAGTAAATATTAAAAATAATGATAATATCTAATTTTATTAGGAGTGTATTGAAATGTGCTTTTAACATAGACACAGACTCTTTAACACAGAAAATCTACTTTTAGGAATATATTATAGGGAAATCATCAGATTCAAACAACTATGAATGCAGATGTATCATATACACATTTGTAAAATATCTTGAAAAAATAGATATAATAATAATTTGCCCACTAATTAGGATTCAGTTTTAAAAATGATACAACTAGAAAATAGAATATATTAAACAACTAAAAGTAAAAACAAATATTATTTATTGACAGTGAAATATATTCAAGAGGTATATTGCTAAGAAGGGAAATGAAGTATACAACTTGCATTAAGGATAATCTAATTTTAATCATTTATTCATGCATATGTCTGTATATAGAGGTATGCAGAAAAAAATCTGGAAGAATGACTCACAAAGTTACAAATGTTCTGTGGGTGGCATAATTATGGATGACTTTTCTCCTTTTTATTGCTTTGTTTTATAATTTTTATAATGTAAACGTGTTACTCATGTAAGCATTAATTTTAAAATGGTTTAAGATTATACCTAGTTGGATGGGGATACTAAGAATTTATCCAATCTTTTCTTAAAAGTGGTTCAACCATGACAAGATAGGTCAATAAGACTTTAGACATGTTAGAACCTTGCTACCTTTTTTGGGAGAATCATTGAACCAACATATGGAATTTCAGAATTAATATCATTACTCACCTTATGGACAGTGACCGTCTATTTTTCCAGAATAAGTAACAATATTTTACTTTTAAAGGATAAGTTTCATACAGGGGAAGATATAATTGACAAAGCATTTTGGGATGTGATTTCTATTTATTTGTCAGTCAACATAATACAAGCTGCTAAACAAAGATAAAAGAAAAAAAAATGAGTTACTCACTCTTGTTGTGTAAGCAGCTTCTGGGTCATCTTCTAGAACACGTGAAAGTCCAAAATCAGAAACCTTACACACCAAATTACTGTTGATCAAGATGTTCCGAGCAGCAAGGTCTCGGTGAACGTAGCCCATGTCTGAGAGATACTTCATGCCAGATGCTATCCCTCGAAGCATCCCTACCAGCTGGATAACCGTAAACTGGGCATCGTGTTTCTGAGAAGTATTTAAAATGTACAGTTAAGGTGTGTTTCCATTTCCTAAGATATGTCTTGATTAAAATTTCACATACTTAATTGTAGAGTATATACATTCTAGTTTTAAGTACACCAGCCAGGTAAATAGATGCAAGAGTAAAACAAAATAGTATAGTAGCAAGAAGTAGCCTAATATTCTTTTTTTTTTTTTTCTTTTTCTTTTTTTTTATTGCGGTACGCGGGCCTCTCACTGCTGTGGCCTCTCCCGTCGCCGAGCACAGGCTCCGGACGCGCAGGGTCAGCGACCATGGCTCACGGGCCCAGCCGCTCCGCGGCACGCGGGATCCTCCCGGACCAGGGCACAAACATCGGCAGGCGGACTCGCAACCACTGCGCCCCCAGGAAAGCCGGCCTAATATTCTTTAACTTCAGGTTCAAAACTAGAACGTTGCTGGTCATTTGATGAGACAAACTCCTTCTCAGAAACTTTAAGGTCACGAACAAAAAAATAAAATGGATCCTGTGGCTATTTTAGGTTTGTATTTATTGGTTTGATTTGAATCCTTATTCTTTCTTCTTGTTTTCCTATATTTTATTAATTGCTTCAAATATGGTAGATTTTAAATCTTTAATTATCATAATAGATAGTTCAAAATTAGTCAAAAATATTTACTGAATACTTGTTGTTCTACCCAACCCTGAGTTATAGGTCATAAAACTGAAAGTAATAGGAGATAAATTCAAATAGTCCTGGATTTAGAAAAGTTTCCAATCTACTCAGATTAAAATAGAAATATAGGGCTTCCCTGGTGGCGCAGTGGTTGGGAGTCCGCCTGCCGATGCAGGGGACGCGGGTTCGTGCCCCGGTCCGGGAGGATCCCACATGCCGCGGAGCGGCTGGGCCCGTGAGCCATGGCCGCTGAGCCTGCGTGTCCGGAGCCTGTGCTCCGCAACGGGAGAGGCCACAGCAGTGAGAGGCCCGCGCACTGCAAAAAAAAAAAAAAAAAAATAGAAATATACAGTTTATATGATAGATAGATAGATGATAGATGCATGCATACATACATAGATATATAAAAAAATAAAATTTAATGTCTAGCAATATCTAAACAATAATTTTAGAGGAAAATTTATTATAATTTTAAAAGAATATTTATTATAATATTTTAAACTACCTGACTTGCAAAATGTTTATTTTTGAAATATGTTTGTGAAAATAATTGTTACTGAAACCTTTATTCAGCTCATGAATATTAAAATAAAGAATATAATTTCTTATTCATAGAAAAATTAGTATTTTCCTCCATGATTATGAATTATACTATATATCTTATCTATCTATCTATCTATCTATCCCTATCTATATAATGCTGAAAGCACCTTGAGGATAGGGTCTGTGTTTGTTTTTTTTATCCCTTGTTTATAGTGACTGGTGATTGACAGTGTCTTTTTTTTTGACAGTGTCTTGTACTCTGTAAATCTAATGAACTTCTTTGAATGTAACATTTGTTGATATTAGTAAAACATAAATTTTCTAAATGTAAACAACTGAAATTTATATGTAAATATATGTTATATATGTATATATGTATGTATATATTATGATATATAAGTAATGATATCTCTGGATTGAGAATACTTAGGCATTATAGCACATGCTTAGTTTGTGAGTGGACAGTACTATGTGAGAGATAGAAGGTCTTCTATCTTACAGTAGATGGAGGTTGCTTTAAATAAAGAAATGAATATTTCTGTCTTATATCAATGTTATTTATGTCTTACTTTAGAATCTTTAAATTTTTGTTTTAACCAATGTGAATCTTGTCTGAATAAAAAGGCTGAAGAAAATTGCACAAATTTATTTTAAAAATATAAACCATTGACATTTGGATGTTACAAGATAAAAATGTAATTTTACAGTCTTCCTTTTGCTATTTAGTCCCAAAAAATTCAGTTTTCTTAAAACTTTATCTAATTGTTTATCATAATATTAGAGGTTGTCTCTATCATTTTCAGCAATTTATTCCACATTTATATATGTGTGCAGATAGATAAAGATAAGGTGGAGATATGCCAATGTGTATACAATCTTCTACTTACACGTAAGAAACTGTCCAAGGAACCATTCTCCATGTATTCTGTGACAATCATAACTGGTTTACCTAGGTATAGGTAAATAATAAATGTATAATCATCAGTAGAGTTCAACAAATATCATGCAATGAACACATATAATACATTTTGATACACCTAATGCATTAAAAATATGAATTTTTCTCTGTCCTCCAAATTTTGCCAAATTACTATTAAAAAGAAAACTAGCTTTCAATAGGAAAAAAAAATCGAGAAAGATTGGTTTTCAGAAAAGGGCCTATAACTTATATGATATCTAAACTGGCGTTTTTGGTATGGTTTTCCTTAAACACAAGATATGCCCTTTTCTTCACTCTAATTGCATTTTAGCTGAACTACAAAATCAGATATTGCTTTCTTCAAGCCCAAGATAGAGTCATGAATTCCACAATCATTTACACTCTCTACAGATATATGCAGAGCTATATGCTAGGTGTTTTCTCTTGTGCTGGTTAGTCAGAAGCAAGTAAATCAAAGTCCCTACCTTCATGGATCCTATATGTGAATTAGACAAAACAATTAAGACTAATAATTATAATCTGTATTCAATTAACACATTAAAAATTATAAAATCCATGCTATGCTTAAAAGAAAAATAAAATTAAAATTGCTCTTGGTAGTAACTTGTAATAACCATTTTGGAAATATGGGCCTTAAACATCATTAAACATTTTAACAAGCATTTAAATGTATTTGTACAGTACTTAGTGTGTGCAAGGTGCTGGTTTAATTATTTTACATATACTAGCATTAATTATCATCATTTCCACTTTTTACATGAAAAAAACTGAAATATATAGAGGGTAATTAACATCACACAGCTAATAAGTATAAAGCCAGAAGTTGCAAACTGAATATATTATGCTGTTACTTTTGGAAATGTACACTGAGGGAAACATTTAAAATAGGAAAAAGCATTAGACACAAAGACACAAAGGTGCTAAGTATACTGATACATAGATCTACAAATAAAATAAATCTTCAACTATAGGTAATAACTGAGGCAATTGTTGGATGTCAATTCTACACATCATTCCAAATTGAAAGAATGACTCTGAAGACTGTAGCACTTTCAGAAATTATTACAGTAAAATGTAACTCCAATTTCAAAGCCTACACATATTACCACAGCATAATTCACTTCCCTTATTGTTGCTATGATATTGTTTTAACTATAAATCTATCATTTTACAAAAAGAAAAAAAAAACCTCCCTTCTCTCCCAAGTCTAGAAGACTTGCATTAAGTCTTGACTAAGCATGAAAAACCTTGAGCACGTAATAGATTTTAAACAAACATCCATGTACATCGAACTGTAGAGCAAGCATGATTTTTTTCATGTGTTCCTTCTACATCGTGGTTTGTGTGCCATTCTGATGCCAGAAAATAGCTTTCTTTCCTTGTTTTTCCTTTCTCCTTGTTTTTCCTTTCCTTTCCTTAATTCATACTGGTTGTGAATTATGGCTTAGTACCGTGAAGATTATATTGATGTTTACTATGCTTAATACGTGAATATATACTAAGTTGTATGTCTTATTTATTTAGAGGTGAGGAAATTATTTAAATTCTGTAAAATTTCTTAGATTTTCATATATGTAAAAATAAATTGACACAGCAATTTGTTGTCAACTGAGACACTGATTTAGTTATATATTTTGGGTAATATATCAAACATTATACATGCCTTGGTGTAACACTGGTGTAAAGCTTTTTAAACTTAATGTTAATAAAATTTTCCACACGTTCAAAAAATAATCTGATAATGACTGAAAAGTCATTTTAGTCAAAACCTTGAGCCTCCAGACTTGCTTTTTCAAAATTTTAATTAAGCTTTGATTTAACAATATTCAGGAAAAAAGAGAAAATTCAACATTTCTTTGGAAACTTCTATTTCTCCTGAACTGGCAAATCAAATACCTAAGAACTGATCCCAGAGAACTAATCTGAAATGAAATGAATGAACAATCAAATGAATGAAATCCTGCACATGCATGTTTTCCATACATCACTATAAGTGTCTATATTTCTTCCTTAATATAATTCTTAGAAGAATAACATGCTCGCAAAACTCAATGCAGCCCTTGAATGTAGTTACAGATATATTGCTTCCCACAGTCAACTCTCAATTACAGTGGCCAATTACCGTGTTTGTATACTACCCAGACCTTTGCTTATCACTCTTTTCCTTCTGGCTCTCAGCTTTATGACCATTTCATTTCTTGTTAGCATGTCTGGTAAAATGTTTGGCAAGGGAAATAAAAGTAGCTGAAAAATCAAACCAGTCAATTAAGCCAAAGCCCCATGACCATTCAGAAATCAGACCAGGCTGCATTTAGCTCTATAATTTAGGTATTTGTAAACACATCAGTTAAGATGGGCAAGTCTGAAAATGTGCTTTGCATTAAGTTCAAAGATTCAGCAAACCCAAATGTACAGACAAAAAGTAAACAGAATCAAATATTCTACCTTGGAAAGCAGGATCTTCACTTACTTTTCCTTGTGATTTTGATTATGATAAACAGAGTTAAAGGAAAAGTGCAATAGTGGTTAGAACTAGTTCTAATATGTATTAAATGTAGTTGGAAATTATTTATAAAATACCAGCTCATCTGCACATGATGCAATGTATTTCTATCAAAGTTTGCACATTCTTTCATGTGTATTTTGATTTAGAAATGACATTATCAGCTTCTTCAAGAACCTATATCATTCACTGCCCTCAGAGATCCTTAAATACATCTGAGTATATATATATTAAAATCAATGAAATTATTGTTGTTTGGCTGAAATGAAACTCCACCAAAAATCAGCATAACAAAATGTGCAGTGGAATTTTGCTTTTGTTCGTAAATTGAGTTATGACTATAGAAAAAATCATGATCTTTCATAATCAAAGGGTTAAAGGAAGCACATCAGTCTCTTACAATCGGTTCATTTCCCCAATGGCTCAGAGATATTTACTAATCATTTTGTTTGCTGACAGAACAAATGTGATTCAAAATGTCTAAGAATTCCAAGTTCAACACTATCTATTTCACCGCCTTCTTAATCACATAGTCTATTTAAAAAAAAAAACAGCAGGATAATGTGATAAATATATAGCTATATATAGAAATTTTATTGCAATTATCAAATACATGTTGGTCTTAGATTAAAATAGTTTCATTCAAACATAAAATGTATGTATCAATGATTTAAATGTTATAAACTATTGAAATGTAATTCATTTCCAAAGCAAATGCTATTAATTCCTACTAACAGTAATTGTGCCTGACATAGTAAGTCTGTCTGTTTTTAAGACTTATACACACTCCAACATGAGTGGGATTTATAAAATCAAAATCTTTGACCTTAGCAGCCAGTACTCATCATTAGTATCATGTAATCAAATCAGGGTGGAAGCAAAAAAGTATAAACAGGAGAAGCAAAATTGAAGAAAATAGACAAAATATGCCTTACTATTCTCAGGAAAGAAGATTTGAATCACTTTTGATTAGAAACTAGAAAATGTTTTGGTTATAGATTTCCATGTACTGTAACTAACTGACTGATAGAAATATTGTAATGAACTGAATTAGAGTATTTTTCTGTAGGTTTCACATTAAATCATATAAACATACAGGACAACCTTTTCCAAATTCCATTTTAATCAGGACACAATTCATGTTAAGAATGATCCCTATTACATCCACTGGTCTATGAGTTAACCAGGGCAGGGACCAACTCTAGTTTGTCTGTAGTTCTAAATCCAGCTCCTAACAGAGTGCCAGTTAGAATAGATCATACCATGTCTATTATTTCAGGCTAGCTAAGGATAGTCTCTCTCTTCAAAATCAGGCTAAGAAGTACTTTCTCCAACTCTTCCTTAACCAGCCATACTCTATTAATCTTAACACACTGAAAATTTTACATTAAGCTGACTTTAAAATTGTAAAATGTCTTTATGCTTAATTTGAAATGAAATTAATACTTTTAAGGAAAGGACAGGAACAATATTTCTACTCTCCCTTGTATTGTCTATTAAAAAATATGACATGGACTTGAGACAAGTGTTGAAGAAAAACTTTAGAGAGAGGCAAACAAGAAATAGAAATAATTTGGCATTGTCACTAAAGAATGACAACTTATTCCAGTAATATCTCCTTATCATATGTGCTGACAATGCAAACAAATGATTAAGCTTTTGGTGTGCAGTGGACACTCACACCAATACAGAAGTGTTTTCAGTGTTAGAAATCCTCTTAGTGGTCTGCCCATGCTTTCCTCAACAGTACAAGGCTACAGTTAAGTTGCATTATTATTATTTTTTAATTTGTAGAAAATAATCCATCCCTAAATAACAACAAAAAGCACATCAGTCTCATCCTATATAATTCCTTCTATTGCACTAGGTGAAAAGTGACCAATGGAAAGTCTTCTTGGATGGAGTCTGAACATCTTTTGACTAATGGTGTGATGGCAGAAATATCAAACATTTGCTAAAAACAAGTTCCATCTTTTTGAACTTCAACTAAAATTGATAACACATGTTAGTACCAAGTTCTGAGCAGGACTGTGCCCCCAGCTTTCTGCTACTTTGAAGATCAGAGACTCTCTCACCTTCTCTTGTTTAAGACCATCAAGCTCAAAACCACACCATTAAAATTGTTTATGGCTTAATTCAAATAAATGAAAATATAATTATTGAATAAAGGGCTTTCTCTAACTTGAAAATGATACATTATAATAGACTTAGTGTTTCAAAGCACATAATTAACAGCAATAATAAAAAATTATCTTTAAGCCAAAAAGGAATTGTTTTCAAGAATTTTCTTCTACACTCTCAGATTAACTGGTAAAATCTTCTCAAATTCAACCAGAAGTGGTCATTTAGATTGCATAGTTCTATTTCACCTAAGAACATATTCTTATGGAATCTTATTTGATCTTACAAGGACCTGGAAGTAATAAAGTAGAACTGCTAATTCCATGTTACAAGTTACAAGTCTCTGGGAGTGGTTTGATTTGTCAGATGTCTCACAAACCAGTAGAGCTGAATCAGAATTTGAACTCTGACCCTCTGATTCTTAATCCAGATACCAATATGATTTCTTTTCTTCTTTAAATACAACTTGTTCATTAAATTATAAGCTCTGTATCTCTAGGTGTGCGTGTGTGTGTTTCTGAACTTTGCAGGTAGATTGTTTTAGCAGTCATATACTCTCAGGAAACATATAAAATGATAGGAGTGGATTAAATAATTTATTTGGTGACAAAATTGCCTTGTTTATATATTAAATACAACTTATTAACTTTATTCTAAGGCATTTCTATTTCCTCTAGCTGTAACAGGATGCCAGACTTAGAGCTTTTAAATATGCCACTAAAAGAGTTCAAAATCTAATTCTAGGTCTGCTACTCTATTATGCTTGCACTATATGAGATGACTGGGATTTATATAGTCAGATTTGGCAGTCTCTTGCATGCTTATTTGACCAAGGAGATATATGAAATTTAGAACTTTCACTCTAAGAATAAGGCAGCTGTAATTCATATTAGAATGTTACAGACTCCTACTTGAATAAGACATTTAATGTATAATACCTGTGATTTTTAAAGGTCCTTTTTTTTTCTTAATGCATTTTTTTCCTGCATTTTGGTCTCAGGGGTTGTTTTATGGATTTCTTTGCCAGGTGACCATAATTCATATTTGAGTATTCCATTTATATCTAAAGAAGATCTTCTTTATATATATATATATATAAGATATATATATATATATATATCTTTATATCTAAAGAAGATCTTCCACAATAATTATGGTTTAATTTTGCTTATCATTCAGTAAATGAACTTATAGGAAATAGCTAGCAAAACCAAACAGTATAATAATAACTCATAACACTGGTAACAAAAAAAATTGAGAATTTTGAAAATTGACAGTTAAAAGAAGAATGGATACATAAGTACAAGTGAGTTTCCTCTCCCAATGGGCTCAAGATCTGAAGGACAACCACTTGGTGAGAATGATATGGAGGAAAATAAAAGGTTAAATGACTATTAAAAACCCAGTGAGACATGATTCTATAATTCTAAGGATATTAAGTACAATACTCTATAGATATGGTCTTGCCCTGAAGGAACAAATATTTCATACTTTTTCCCAATCCTTAGTATTTTTATTATTAAAATTTTTATTATTAAATATTAATAGTATTTTTATTATTCATTTTTAAAAATTAAAAAGACATTTTTCATCAGAACTTATTTTAGTGTTACAACTAATGTAGCCTCATTTTTAGGAGTACAGAGGGAAAAATATGCTTCTAACAAGACTTAATATGGGCTTATAGTTTATGGTTAAGTTCTCCTACATTGTTAAATTCTTAACCACACTTATTATGTTAAAAAACTCTAAAGGAAATCAAAGTATATTTCAATTATACCATGCTCTTGTGAGTAAGGAATTGCCTTTTTACTCATACAAAAATGATAATAGGTATTAGTGCCATTTGGAAAGTGCTCCACGTAATGTTAAAGAAAAATATCACTGTGAAAAATATAATGTGCAATGTCTGTTGGTAACCACAGAATATGTAAATATGGTGCCAATGAATTATCCCCTAAAGGATGCCAAATTCCCTGCCATATGCTGTCTTTCACTCTAAGAAGTCTGCTACTGCCAATTTAGCTTATTCTTCATCTTGTGCCCCAAAATCTTGAGAAAAACAACATCCCAGAGCATTCTCAAGAGGTTTTCATTGGGACTGGAGCCAAAAATCACATATCTGTCTCATGGGATCCCTTTTGAGCCTGGATGGAGAAATCATCATGGAAATAAGTTCAGATCTCTGTCGCAGGCTGTAAACCAGAGCTTCCCCAGAGTAGTCAAGAATCCATCTGGGACTCTAGATGAGAATTATTTGAAATCCACAGAGAATGGAGAAAAGGGTTTGGGTCTAATGTGATTCCAATCTTTACAGCTCAGAAGCACTCCCAAAACTCTCATAATTTCCCTAAAGCCAGGGGGGTAAATATTTGGAAGCTTAAATGAAACTAGTGAACAGTAAAAGAAAAGGCAGCTAGCCAGGAGTTCCCAGCAATTTCTGTCAAAATTGAGTCATTGTTTTTTCCTTGCTACTCTACATGACAGAAAGTTCTACATGATTCACTCAACTGTAGTTTAATCAGCATATATTACTATAGTCCAATATTTAGATCCTAAATTTTTAAAGCTTTTTAAGGTCTACAATAGCACTGTCAAAATAATACTAGTTAAATGTCTTTGGTCTCTTGTCAAAGAAATACATGTTAACCCTAAAACACTGAGGTTTTGTTTTTGTTTTTTGATTTTTTTTTCCGTTTTGTTTTGCTTTGTTTTTGGTTAAGACTAACAGGTACTCATGAAAAAAAGACCAAAATTCTTAAATTATTGACTTTGGGTTTACACAACCTCTGCTCAACATACACAAAATCAGTCTTATGACTTCACTTACTTTTAGTAACAACTCCCTCCAGTCTAATGATATTGGGATGGTCAAACTGTCCCATAATGCTTGCTTCTCCTAAGAAGTCTCTCCTCTGCTTTTCTGTGTAGCCCACTTTCAGGGTCTTGATGGCCACTGAAATCTCTTTTTTTGAAGGAAGTTTTAAGCGACCACTGCACACCTCTCCAAATTCACCTGTTAGAATGCAGAAGAACAAAACAAGAAAAGGTAAGAAATTATATTATAAAAAAATCATCAGTAGGGAGCAACTGTTTTCTCTCAATAATTCCAATTCAATAATTGACCTGCAAGATGTACACTTGTAGGCCTCCAAATTATTTTGGAAGATGGTAATAAGAAACCCCAGGACATCCACACCCTGGTGGAAAATGGACCTTGTGATAAGCCTCATGTATTTTGAAGTACTACACTATGAATAATGACATATGAAAGAATAAGAGGGAAGTCAAAAGTTATATCTATTAGATTTTTTCATTCCTTGTTCTCATAGCTACCATTTCCTCAGGATAATCAACCAGCATCAGTGCCAATATAATGGGTTAAACACTGGATTAAATTTCAGATGTTTATCAGTATTCTGTTTTTACCAGGGCCAATTTAGCTGTAAATTCCAGCTCTCTGAAAATGGGAATAAAAGAATAAGCTATCAAGTCATTTTATGGAGTAGGGTGTGTTGTATTATTCACATACTAGTTGTAAAGTTCTCTGGGGCTCTGGAAAGAGAAAAATAATCTAACAGTATTGAATAGTATCTAAAGAATTACTGTAGAAATATTTTCTTAGATCCAATGTCTTCAATAAAAAAGTTGTCTTAAATGCACAATCAGAATTTGTTGAATATGGAGTGTTGCTGACTTTTATGTAGTCTAATTTAATTGATATAAAATTGCCTAGAACTAGTTTGGTCACTACCTTCACATACATTGTCATTGAGAAGATTCACCCATAACGCTTTCATTTGATTTTGAGCTCCTTGAGAGCAGAGACCCTTTACATTCATTTCTCTGTCTCTAATGCTGCCACAGTGATTGCCATAAAGTAGTGCCACATATTGATTTTTCCTCATTCAAGAAAGAAATCCTAATATTGTGTGGATTATTAGATGGGTTTTGTACAACATTTTAAAAAATAGTTTTTAACAGCAAATGAAAGTTTTTCTGAAAAGAAAAATTACATGATCAATTTTTAGGCTCTCTATGGAATGGAAAAACATTTTTGGTCCAACCTTTTCACTGTGAGTTTTTGTGCAGGGCCCATGCCCCATGGGTCAGCCAGAAAGAAGGTGTCAAGTAGTGAGATACTTCTCTATTTTTCATCCAAGTAAGTCCTTCAACCCACAAAAGCAGCAGGTTGTCCTAATGATTTACCAGCTGCATCCCTACAAATGACTTGCTTCTCTCCAGAAAGTTCTAAACTCCCTTAGACTTGACCCTCCCTTGCTCAGGAATCCAGTCTTGCCACTGTTTTCAAAACAATGACATGTACTGTAACTTGTCAAAGTCACTTAATGTCCAAAAGCAGGTATTCATACATTTATTTAATAAATATTCATCAATTGGCAACAGTATTACAGATACTATGAAAAACACGGAGATATAATGGTAATAAAGGCAGATCTAATTTCTTCCCCTCAAGGAAGTACAGAGATGATAGTAATATCTGCAGCTAGAGTGTTTTTTAGGATTATGGGGAGAATGAGGGGCAGAACTTGAGAACACTCAATGATCTTTTTTTAAATCAAAGGAAGAATATGCCATTATAGATGTGTGAGCATTAGGAGAAGTTATGATGCAAAGTAAATCATTGTTAAAAATTTGTAAACAAGACTAAGAGTTTCTTTCTTTATGCAGGGCTCTCAGAACATTGCCCAAAACCCCAGTTCACTCTGTGTAAACATTAAGTTTGGGCAAACCACAAGGAGGCATCCATCATGAATTTTCATATTCTGAAAAAAAGTTCTGCCATTATCATGGATCAATAGGGTGTAATGGACTGTGTTTTAAATTTGGAAGTCATGGCCATTTATTCTAAGTGGCAAGTCACTTGTTAGTTTACAGGACAGACAGTACAGAACTGTGAGATAGAGCATGGATTCTGGAGCCGATTGTCTAGGGTCTAATTCAGCCTCTGTCACTTATTTTGAGTGACTGTTTTAACCTCTCTGTGCCTTTGTCTCCTTATCTATAACATAGGGACACCAATTTTGTCTATTTCATAAAATTTTTGTGCAGTTAGAAGAATTAATGTACATAGAATGCCCTTAGAATGGACTTAGAAGAGAGCCAGACACATAGTAAGTGCCATCTAAGTGTTAGTCATTCTCTCTTCCCTGAGTTCAAACCTACTTTAAGAAGGATGAATATCGGGCTTCTCTAGTGGCGCAGTGGTTGAGAGTCCGTCTGCCGATGCAGGGGACATGGGTTCGTGCCCCGGTCCGTGGAGCGGCTGGGCCCATGAGCCATGGCCGCTGAGCCTGCGCGTCCGGAGCCTGTGCTCCACAACAGAAGAGGCCCCAACAGTGAGAGGCCCACGTACCGCAAAAAAAAAAAAAAAAAAAAGGATAAATATTTATCTACTTCTTAACGGTTAGATCAAGGAGATCAAGGAGAAGAATAAATACTAAAGTTCTTTTTAAAATATCAAATTCTGTATTACTGTAAAAAGAGATGGCTGTGATGATCACGGTGATAACAAGCTTAATGTCATATTGGACAAGTATTTGTAAAGGAAAGAATGTTGTGAAAGTACCTCACTAGGGAGATCAAGGGGAAGAGTTTGAATTTCAAGTGGCCCAATTAGTGTTTCTTCCTTTGTTCTCAGTGGGAGAGCTGGACATATGGACATGTTATCTACCTTCAAAATTCAGAAAATGGTGCTTCAGTAATGCTAGTATTTAAAAAAATCATAAAATTTAGAAATGTGATTATTTTATCTGATAAATACTAGAAATTGTCACAAATACATTATACTAGACATAGAAATGTTACATATTAATTCAATTCTCTTTATAATAACTGTTCTTAAAAGAACAGTGTTGGAAAAATTAACAAAGACTGGACAAACGCAATGCCTGATTTTTCCATCTAGCCAATTTTACATGGTTCAATTAACTTTGCACCTGTGAGAAACAAACTTTAGATCCTGTCATTTCTAAATAAAAGCACAGCTACAAGAAGTTCATTTGAGAAGACACTACTTGATTTTTTAAATAATTAAGTGCATCAGTGTTTATTTGCCCTTTGAAATAAAATATGCTTTATGAGAATGGGTACACTGTATTTTGATTTAAGGTACACAATGCACAATTGCTCAAAATAAAATTTCTTATGCTAATTTCATTTAAAACAGGAAATAATGCACTTGTGTTTAAGTGGAATGACCCTCTACACTAGTCAAAGCCCATTCTCCTTCCACTGTTTTAATAAGAGAAGAATAATAAAAAGACACACTGAACAATGCTGTTGTGTCAGCTAAGCACTATACATGAATTATCTCAATTCATCTTCAAAAAAATCTTAGAAGGCACTATTGTGATCATTAGTGTCTAGCATAAACTTTGAAGTTGAAAAGTACAAGCTTCAGATTTTGGCTTCCTAATTAATATCTATGTGACCATGGGCCATTCACATTTTCAGCTTTTGTTTCCTCATCTGGTGAAATGGAGATAATAATACCTATTTAAAAGTCTAATAAAATTAAAATCATGTGAATGTCTAGCACAGAATAGGAATTAAATATTTTCTACCTTCAGGAAACCTTGAAATAATGGTTGGATTGAGGAATAAAATTAGGAATTTTGGTCATTATGAATTCCTCACTAACAAAATTATACTACCTTGAGAAAGTTAATTCATGCCTCAATTTTAATTTTGTAATTTGCAATATGGTTATAATTCTTCTGGTTTTTCAATGTATAAATGAGAGTTTCTGTTATATCTATTTCTTTGTATAAAATTTTTGACAGAAAACTAAAGAGTTAGTCCACAAATAGTCTTCCTGAATATTTAACTGACTGTGAAAGTTCTGTCATTTAATAAAAGATTCAGCCTTTAACAATAGAAGATAGGTGTTTAGGAAGGGTGGGAGGGAGGGAGACGCAAGAAGGAAGAGATATGGGAACATATGTATATGTATAACTGATTCACTTTGTTACAAAGCAGAAACTAACACACCATTGTAAAGCAATTATACCCCAATAAAGATGTTAAAAAAAAAGAAGATAGGTGCTAATCAGTTTAGCATGATTACTAATTTTTTGTGGACAACATTATTTTTTTTAATTTTAAAAGGTATAGGAAGTGGGTAAGAGTATAAATGAAAGAAGGTGGTCATGAGTGGACTGTGATTGAAGTTGCTGTAGAAATGGTTACATGCAGGTTCATTATACTATTTTACAATTTCATCTATTTTTGTAGACATTTAAAATTTTACAAAACAAAATGTTAAAAAATGATAGCCTTCAAAACCTTGATTTCATATTCTATCTTGCTAATGACAAATCATTTAAAGGCTAATCAAGACAGACTAGAATTGGGAGTGCATTTTATAAAGAAATCTTCCAGGTGAAGCATAACCAACCTTGAAGATATACATATTTGCAAACAAAATAGGCACAGTTTTATCGCCCTTAATGTGGCAAATGAGACTATTGGCTGCAAAACTCTGAAAATGCAGCATATGTCTAATTTTTTACAAATACGTTTGAAGAAAGAAAGGAAAAAGAGGATCTGTTTTAATCTTTAATGAGCGTCAAGGATTATTAAGTGATTCAGTACAAATAGTCTTTCCCTTTATCTCATTGATCAGATACCATTTTTAATGAGTATGCTTTGTCTCACACTACTATGTTCTCGATACCTGGCTTTGTCAATAACATCTGTATATATAAGCTTTTATTAAGGCAGAAGGCCCCAAATTTCAAGGTCTCAATATGTCTGACCTTCTGGACATTGGTTGACCTTCTCTCATCACATTCTCCAGTTGAGTGTGCAAAGTCTTTTGCTGCATATGCTACGGCAACTTCCATGCTGGAGAACAGTGCACTCTTGTGGGGCAGCATTAAAACCAGCATGACAAAGCCCCTCTGCACCATGGAGTAGTTGACAAAGCAGAACTATACAAATGAAAGAGTAATCAATATATATCTGAATTAATTTAGGCTGAATTAACATAGATGTACAGTGAATGTGTGTATTCTTAAGTCTTAGATTGTGAAAAAGGAAGTACTTATTCTAGTTTCCTTTTATGAATTGCTAGTTTCATATTTTCATATTACCTGCACATGTGAATTTTAGGAGGATATAACATTAAGAAAATTAGAAGAGAAGATTTACGAAACTATCATTTTATTTAGATAATATATGGATTACTCAGATTATCCTGCTTGAATAGTAAATACTACTTGAGTTATAAATAATTCTTTAGTACATAGAAAAAGAAACAGAAAATTATATGCACATTTGTGTAAAAAGGTGTCAGTCATGTATAGAGTACTTGCAGGAAATGTGATCTGATATGATATGCATAATTCAAAAAGTTCATTTTTCATACTTTCACTCTATTTCCCACATAGACATAACTAGTTCGTGTTTGTTTTTAGAGCAATATTGAAGAATGAGATGACTGTGTACAATTATTGTACAATATTGTTTATTTTTACTTTTGAGTAGTAGTTTTATTAAAATGCACACTGCATATTCTGTGAATGCCATATGTTTATGTGTAATTTTATAAAATACTGTTATTTTATAAATATAATTTTTTGGAAATACTCAACTGCTATTAATAATATCTATAATATTTTAGAAATACGCAACTGTGACACCTATTAACACTCCATAGGTGTTTGTTAATGAATTTGTGATTGAGCAAATTAATAATTAGAACAAAAGTATGTCTATATGAAAACAAGCTTCAACACAAATACTTTAAAACTATATACCCTTACAAGCAAGTATTAAAATGGAGCACTTCACATTATTTAAACTATCCTCTCAATATAGTTGTGATGGAATTTGTATAAAATATGTCATTTTTTATTTTATTTTGTGTTGTCTTTGTTTTTCAATTCCATAGAAGATTCTAGAATTACTTTTTCTCTACAAATCAAAATTTTCACTTAGTGGGCTCATTTAAAGTAAGACACACTTTTATCCTGTTATCCCCATTTAGCCAGATAGACTTGACACATGATCAGCATAGCCATGGAGAGATTGAGCCGCGGTGGCTCCCCGCTCTGAAATTCAATAAATAGAAAGCTGGCCGTGGTCTCTGAGTCTGTAGGTCTGGCACCTTTGAAATCATTACATTCCATTAAATACTCCTTCATTTATTTACTGCCTGCCTTTCATCATGAAATCAGAAAATGTCCCTTTTCATAGCAATATATTTTGGCCTGAGAACCTGAGCAGTCAATCCCAGGCAGCATTCTTATGCATAGCTGTAGACTTGTAATTAACATACTAGGTTGACAGTTGGATTACTGCAGTGGTTACCTGCTCCAACAACTTTGTCAATGGATATGTTGGTGGCATCCAATTCCTTAGCAAACTCATGAACTGCTTGGGTAGGGTCTTCGTAAGTGTGCGGGTCAACGTAAGTCCTGAGACCTGGAAGTTTTACTGTTTAAGGAAAGGAAGAAAGGCATTTAGGAAGAAAGGCATTTATAAAACCTTTACCGTGTGAATTTATGATAACATTATTGGTTTTTAAAAAAATCCCCATGACATTAAACCGTAATGAAACAGAAAGAGGTACCATAATGAACTTTCTCTATAAAAACACTAGAAGGAAAATGGACATTCAAGGAGGGGGTTCTTGAGGAGAGAAAAATGGTTCAGAATTGAATAGGTCTAGTAATTACTACCAGTAGCAGCAGTGGGTGAATGCCATCACACTATCACACGTTTGTGACTCTGTAAACAGTGCGGTAACCAAATATCTATTATAGTGCCGCATGTGACAATAAAGGAAAGCTTGTGACATACTTTCATAAGGCGGAATAGCTGATGTAATTAGAGGATATAAAACGGCATGTCTTTCATCTGACACTATTCTGCTTTTATTAACAGTCACAATCAAAATTCCCCACTGCATTTATAGATTTACGTTAAGCTGTGAGTTTACGTATACATAATATGGGTATTATATGTATATACTAATACAGTTTAAATTAACTGAAATCTTATTATGCAGCTTTTCAACATGGTTAAAAGCAATATAAGTGCTCTCTATAAGTTTAATAATTGTGGTAAGGAGCTAAATTCCAAACATAAATCATATTTATAGCTTATTAAATATAAACTTTCTTCATAGTATATTTATTTATTGAATTTTTTTGAAGGTGAAAAATTTTCATGATGTTCTGCAATTAAAATAGCACAGACAAAAGATACAGGAGAATCATTTTGGATTTGATATAATATTAATAAAATTCCTATCATTTGGAAATATAATTCATATTTGAAACAATTTGGAATGTTCAAGAAACTAACTTTCTCTGAAAGAAAACTAAATTTTTAAAAAGGAAACCTAAAATCTATTAAAGTACATAAACATGCTCTAACATTAAAGGACACTGTAATTTAACTGTCACAGTATATATACTAATAATATTGATTTTGATTTTAATTTTCATAATGGTGAATAATATTAGTAAAATTATTTTAGCAAGGGACATGGATTCTTTCTTTTTTTTCTATCACTTTTTCCCAGCTTTATTGAAATATAATTGACATAAAATTGTGTAGGTTTAAACTGTACAATGTGATCGTTTGATACACATATATATTGTGAAATATTTACCACAATAATATTAAAACATTCCTCATCTCACATTATTACCTTTTTTGTTGTTGTTGTTAGCATGAGAATGTTAAAACTCTACTCTCATAGCAACTTCCTAGTGTACAATACAATAATGTTAACTAGAGTCACCATGCAGCACCTTCGATCCCCAGAAGTTGTTCATCTTCTAACTGAAAGCTTGTACTGTTTGACCAACATCTCCCCATATTCCCCATCCCTCAGCCCCTGGCAACCACCATACTATTTTCTGTTTCTATGAGTTTGATATTTTTATATTCCACATGTGAATTCATAAAGTATTTGTCTTTCTCTCTCTGGCTTATTTCATTTAGCAAAATACCTTCAAGGTCCATCCATGTTGTCACAAATGGTAGGATTTCCTTCTTTTATATGGATAAATAATATTCCATTCTATAAATATACCTCATTTTCTTTATCCATTCGTCTGTCAGTAGACACTTAGGTTATTTCCATGTCTTGACTGTTGTGAAAAATGCTATAGTAAACATGGAGGTGCAGATATACCTTTGAGATAGTGATTTCATTTCCTTTCAATATATACCCATCAGTAGGATTGCTGAACCATATTGTAGTTGTATTTTTAATTTTTTGAGAACCCTCTGTACTTTTCCAATATTGGTGATACCAATTTACATTCCCACCAACAGTGCACCAGATCTCCTTTTCTACACATCCTTGTCAGCATTTGTTATCTTTTGTCTTTTTGAGAATAGTCATGCTAACAGATGTGAGACAGTATCTCATTGTGATTTTGATTTGCATATCCCTGATGGTTAGTGGTATAGAGCTCCTTTTTATGTACTTGTTAGCCATTTGTATGTGTTCTTTGGAAAGAATGTCTATTCATGTCTTTTGCCCATTTTCTAATTGGATTGCTTGGGTTTTTGCTGTTGAGTTCCTTATGTATTTTGGGTATTAACCTCTTATCAGATATATGGTTTGCAAATATTTTTACCATTCTATAGATTCCCTTTTCTTTTCCTTAATTGTTTCTTCTGCTGTGCAGAAGATTTTTAGTTTAATGTAGTAATGCTTGTTGATTTTGCATTTGTTGCTGGTGTTTTGGGGTTCATATCCAAAAATATCATTGCTAAGACCTATGTCAATGAGCTTTTTCTCTATTTTTGTTCTAAAATTTTATAAGTTCAGGTCTTATGTTGAAGTCCTTAATTCATTTTGAGTTACATTTTGTGAGTGATGTAAGATGATGGTGTAGTTTCATTCTTTTGCAAATGAATATCCAGTTCTCCCAACATCATTTAGTGAAGAAACTATCATTTCCCTATTGAGTATTCTTGGCTCCCTAGTTGGCCATATTCATGAGTTTAGTTCTGGGCTCTCAATCCTGCTCCATTGGTCTATGTGTCTGTTTTATGCCAGTACCATACTGTGTTTATTACTATAACTTTGTGATATAATTTGAAATCTGGAAGTGTGATGCCTCCAGCTTTCTAAGATTGCTTTGGCTATTTGAGGTCTTTGTAATTCCATATGAAATTTGGGATAGTTCCTTCTACTTCTCTGAAAAATGCCATTGGAATTTTGGTACAGATTATACTGGATCTATAGATGGTTTAGGTACTGGGGCCATTTTGACAATATTAACTCTTTAGATCCATGAGCATGGGCTATCTTGCGGTTTATTTGTGTCATCTTCAATTTCTTTTTTTTTTTTAACATCTTTATTGAAGTATAATTGCTTTACAAGGTTGTGTTAGTTTTTGTTAATAACAAAGTGAATCAGCTATACATATACATATATCACCAAATCTCCTCCCTCTTGTGTCTCTCTCCCACCCTCCTTATCCCACCCCTCTAGGTGGTCACAAAACACTGAGCTGATCTCCCTGTGCTATCCGGCTGCTTCCCACTAGCTATCTATTTTACATTTGGTAGTGTATATATGTCCATGCAACTCTCTTACTTTGTCCCAGCTTACCTTTCCCACTCCCCGTGTCCTCAAGTCCATTCTCTACGTCTGTGTCTTTATTCCTGTCCTGGCCCTAGGTTCTTAAGAACCACTTTTTTTTTTAGATACCATATATATGTGTTAGCTTACAGTATTTGTTTTTCTCTTTCTGACTTACTTCACTCTGTATGACAGTCTCTAGGTCCATCCACCTCACTACAAATAACTCAATTTCATTTCTTTATATGGCAGAGTAATATTCCATTGTATATATGTGCCACATCTTCTTTATCCATTCATCTGTCGATGGACACTTAGGTTGCTTCCATGTCCTGGCTATTGTAAATAGAGCTGCAGTGAACATTGTGGTACATGACTCTTTTTCAATTATGGTTTTCTCAGAGTATATGCCCAAGAGTGGGATTGCTGGGTCGTATGGTAGTTTTATTTTTAGATTTTTAAGGAATCTCCATTCTATTCTCCATAGTGGCTGTATCAATTTACATTCCCACCAACAGTGCAAGGGGGTTCCCTTTTCCCCACAACCTCTCCAGCATTTATTGTTTGTAGATTTTTTGATGATGGCTATTCTGACTGGTGTGAGGTGATACCTCGTTGTAGTTTTGACTTGTATTTCTCTAATGATTAGTGATGTTGAGCATCCTTTCATTTTTGTTGGCAATCTGTATATCTTCTTTGGAGAAATGTCTGTTTAGGGTCTTCTGCCTATTTTTGGAATGGGTTGTTTGTTTTCTTGATATTGAGCTGCATGAGCTTGTAAATTTTGGAGATTAATCCTTTGTCAGTTGCTTCATTTACAAATATTTTCTCCCATTCTAAGGGTTGTCTTTTCATCTTGTTTACAGTTTCCTTTGCTGTGCAAAAGCTTTTAAGTTTCATTAGGCCCCATTTGTTTACTTTTGTTTTTATTTCCATTTCTCTAGGAGGTGTGTAAAAAAGGATCTTGCTGTGATTTATGTCATAGAGTGTTCTACCTATGTTTTCCTCTAAGAGTTTTATAGTGTCTGGCCTTCCATTTAGGTTTTTAATCCATTTTGAGTTTATTTTTGTGTATGGTGTTAGGGAGTGTCCTAATTTCATTCTTTTACATGTAGCTGTCCAGTTTTCCCAGCACCACTTCTTGAAGAGATTATCTTTTCTCCATTGTATATTCTTGCCCCCTTAATCAAAAATAAGGTGACCATATGTGTGTGGGTTTTTCTCTGGGTTTTCTATCCTGTTCCATTGATCTACATTTCTGTTTTTGTGCTGGTACCATACTGTCTTGATTACTGTAACTTTGTAGTATAGTCCGAAGTCAGGGAGCCTGTTTCCTACAGCTCCATTTTTCTTTCTCAAGATTGCTTTGGCTATTCGGGGTCTTTTGTGTTTCCATACAAATTGTGAAATTTTTTGTTCTATTTCAGTGAAAAATGCCATTGGCAGTTTGATAGGTATTGCACTGAATCTGTAGATTGCTTTCAGTAGTAGAGTCATTTTCACAATGTTGATTCCTCTGATCCAAGAACATGGTATATCTCTCCATCTGTTTGTATCATCTTTAATTTCTTTCACCAGGGTCTTATAGTTTTCTGCATACAGGTCTTTTGTCTCCTTAGGTAGGTTCATTCCTAGGTATTTTATTCTTTTTGTTGCAATGGCAAATGTGAGTGTTTCCATAATTTCTCTTTCAGATTTTTCATCATTAGTGTATAGGAATGTAAGAGATTTCTTTACATTAATTTTTTATCCTGCTACTTTACCAAATTCATTGATTAGCTCTAATAGTTTTCTGGTAGCCTCTTCAGGATTCTCTATGTATAGTATCATGTCATCTGCAAACAGTGACAGTATTACTTCTTCTTTTCCAATTTGGATTCCTTTTATTTCTTTTTCTTCTCTGATTGCTGTGGCTAAAACTTTCAAAACTATGTTGAATAATAGTGGTGAAAGTGGACGACCTTGTCTTGTTCCTGATCTTAGAGGAAATGGTTTCAGGTTTTCACCATTGAGAACGATGTTGGCTGTGGGATTGTCATATATAGCCTTTATTATGTTGAGGTAAGTTCCCTCTATGCCTACTTTCTGGAGGGTTTTTATCATAAATAGGTGTTGAAATTTGTCAAAAGCTTTTTCTGCATCTACTGAGATGATCATATGGGTCTTCTCCTTCAGTTTGTTCATATGGTTTATCACATTGATTGATTTGCATATATTGAAGAATCCTTGCATTCCTAGGATAAGCCCCACTTGATCATGGTGTATAATCCTTTTAATGTGCTTTTGGATTCTGTTTGCTAGTACTTTGTTGAGGATTTTTGCATCTATGTTCATCAGTGATATTGGCCTGTAGTTTTCTTTCTTTGTGACATCTTTGTCTGATTTTGGTATCAGGGTGATGCTGGCCTCGTAGGATGAGTTTGGGTGTGTTCCTCCCTCTGCTATATTTTCGAAGAATTTGTGGAGGATAGGTGTTAGCTCTTCTCTAAATGTTGGACAGAATTTGCCTGTGAATCCATCTGGTCCTGGGCTTTTGTTTGTTGGAAGATTTTCCCTTTTTTTTTTTTTTTTTATTTGCGGTACACAGGCCTCTCACTGTTGTGGCCTCTCCCGTTGCGGAGCACAGGCTCCAGACGTGCAGGCTCAGTGGCCATGGTTCATGGGCCCAGCCTCTCCGCGGCATGTGGGATCTTCCTGGACCAGTGCATGAACCCATGTCCCCTGCATTAGCAGGCGAACTCTCAACAACTGCACCACCAGGGAGGCCGTGTTGGAAGATTTTTAATCACACTTTCAATTTCAGTGCTTGTGATTGGTCTGTTTATATTTTCTATTTCTTCCTGGTTCAGTCTCAGAAGGTTGTGCTTTTCTATGAATTTGTCCATTTCTTCCAGGTTGTCCATTTTATTGGCATACAGTTGCTTGTAGTAATCTCTCAAGATTCTTTGTATTTCTGCAGTGTCAGTTGTTACTTCTTTTTCATTTCTAATTCTGTTGGTTTGAGTTTTCTTTCATTTTTTCTGGATGAGTCTGGCTAGTAGTTTATCAATTTTGTTTATCTTCTCAAAGAACCGATTTTAGTTTTATTGATCTTTGTTATTGTTGCCTTCATTTCATTTCATTGATTTCTGATCTGATCTTCATGATTTCTTTCCTTCTGCTAACTTTGGGGTTTTCTTGCTCTTTCTCTAATCGCTCTCGGTGTAAAGTTAAGTTGTTTTTTTGAGATTTTTATTGCTTCTTGAAGTAGGATTGCATTGCTATAAACTGCCTTCTTAGAACTGCTTTGCTGCATCGCATAGGTTTTGGGTCATCTTTTCATTGTCATTTATTTCTAGGTATTTTTGAATTTTCTCTTTGATTTCTTCGGTGATCTCTTGGTTGATTAGTAGTGTATTGTTTAGCCTCCATGTGTTTGTATTTTTTACAGATTTTTTCCAGTAATTCATATCTAGTCTCATTGTGTTGCAGTTGGAAAAGATACTTGATATGATTTCAACTTTCTTAAATTCACCAAGGCTTGATTTGTGACTCAAGATATGATTTATCCTGGAGAATGTTCCATGAGCACTTGAAAAGAAAGTGTATTCTGGTGTTTTTGGATGGAGTGTCCTATAAATATCAATTAAGTCCATCTTGTTTAATGTATCATTTAAAGCTTGTGTTTCCTTATTCATTTTTATTTTGGATGATCTCTCCATTGGTGAAAATGGTGTGTTAAAGTCCCCTACTATGATTGTGTTACTGTTGATTTCCCCTTTTATGGCTTCTAGCATTTGCCTTATGTATTGAGGTTCTCCTATGTTGGTTCATAAATATTTACGATTGTTATATCTTCTTCTTGGATTGATCCCTTGATCATTATGTAGTGTCCTTCTTTGTCTTTTGTAATAGTTTTTATTTTAAAGTCTGTTTTGTGTGATATGAGAATTGCTACTCCAGCTTTCTTTTGATTTCCATTTGCAAGGAGTATCTTTTACCACCCCCTCACTTTCAGCCTGTATGTGTCCCTAGGTCTGAATTGGGTCTCTTGTAGACAGGATATGTACGGATTTTGTTTTTGTATCCTTTCAGCCAGTGTATGTCTTTTGGTTGGAGCATTTAATCTGTTTACATTTAAGGTAGTTATTGATATGTATGTTCCTATTACCATTTTCTTAATTGTTTTGGGTTTGTTATTTCAGGTCTTTTCCTTCTCTTGTGTTTCCTGCCTAGAGAAGTTCCTTTGGCATTTGTTGTAAAGCTGGTTTGGTGGTGCTGAATTCTCATAGCTTTTGCTTGTCTGTGAAGGTTTTAATTTCTCTGTCAAATCTGAATGAGATCCTTGCTGGGTAGAGTAATCTTGGTTTTAGTTTTTTCCCTTTCGTCACTTTAAATATGTCTTGCCACTCCTTTCTGGCTTGCAGAGTTTCTGCTGAAAAATCAGCTATTAACCTTATGGGGATTCCCTTGTATGTTATTTGTTGCTTTTAATATTTTTTCTTTGTATTTAATTATCATAGTTTGATTAATATGTGTTGGCATGTTTCTCCTTGGATTTATCCTGTATGGGACTCTGCATTTCTTAGACTTGACTGACTATTTCCTTTCCCATATTAGGGAAGTTTTCAACTATAATCTCTTCAAATATTTTCTCAGTCCCATTCTCTTCTCTTCTTCTTCTGGGACCCCTGTAATTCGAATGTTAGTGTGTTTAATGTTGTCCCAGAGGTCTCTGAGACTGTCCTCAATTCTTTTCATTCTTTTTTCTTTATTCTGCTCTGTGGTAGTTATTTCCACTCTTTTATCTTCCAGGTCACGTATCTGTTCTTCTGCCTCAGTTATTCTGCTATTGATTCCTTCCAGAGAATTTTTAATTTCATTTTTTGTGTTGTTCACCATTGCTTGTTTGTTCTTTAGTTCTTCTAGGTCCTTGTTAAACGTTTCTTGTATTTTCTCCACTCTATTTCCAAGATTTTGGATCATCTTTTCTAACATTACTCTGAATTCTTTTTCAGGTAGACTGCCTATTTCCTCTTCATTTATTTGGTCTGGTGGTTTTTTACCTTGCTCCTTCATCTGCTGTGTGTTTTTCTGTCTTCTCATTTTGCCTAACTTACAGTGTTTGGGGTCTCCTTTTTGCAGGCTGCAGGTTCATAGTTCCCGTTGTTTTTGGTGTCTTCCCCCAGTGGCTAAGGTTTGTTCAGTGGGTTGTGTAGGCTTCCTGGTGGAGGGGACTAATGCCTGTGTTCTGGTGGATGAGGCTGGATCTTGTCTTTCTGGTGGGAAGGTCCATGTCTGGTGGTGTGTTTTGGGGTGTCTGTGGACTTATTATGATTTTAGGCAGCCTCTCTGCTAATGGGTGGGGTTGTGTTCCTGTCTTGCTAGTTGTTTGGCATATGGTGTCCAGCACTGTAGCTTGCTGGTCGTTGAGTAGAGCTGGGTCTTATCATTGAGATGGAAGTCTCTGTGAGAGCTTTTGGCATTTGATATTACTTGGAGCCGGGAGGTCTCTGGTGGACCAATGTCCTGAACTCGGCTCTCCCACCTCAGAGGCAGAGACCTGACACCCGGCCGGAGCACTAAGACCCTGTCAGCCACATGGCTAAATAAAACTTTCTTGGCCTTTCACAGGTAACCTGACTCGGACAGAATGGATAGAGATGGGTAGGTGGAACTCGTAGAGTCGCAGGCACCTCCAATGCGTCCACTCTGGGCAGCTCCTCCCGGATAGCTGCCTGTGACTTACACAGGATCCCCAGTTGGGACATGGATTCTTAATGGTGATATATTTTTTCATTTGGTACACTATATTATTGAAGGTGTTTTTAATATCCTAAAATAACAAATAAAATCAGACATTATCTTTTTCTGATATCACTTTTTTTAAAAATGTATTTATTTATTTTTGGCTGCGTTGGGTCTTCATTTTTGCATGCAGGCTTTACCTAGTTGTGGGGAGTGGGGGTTACTTTTTGTTGCCGGGTGTGGGCTTCTCATTGTGGTGGCTTCTCTTGTTGCAGAGAGCAGGCTCTAGGGCACGCAGGCTCAGTATATGTGGCACATGGGCTTAGCTGCTCTGCAACATGCGGATCTTCCCAGACCAGGGCTTGAACCCATGTCCCCTGCATTGGCAGGCAGATTCTCAACCACTGCGCCACCAGGGAAGTCTCTGATATCACTTTTTAATAGAAGAATCTTACTGGCAAAATTGCAGCTGAACATTCTGGAATTACTGAAGATTCTTTGAGCCAGTTTTGTATAATAGTTCATATGAAATAGATGTAGGGACTGTGATGACAGCAATTGTTCCTAAGAGCCTTCATCACAATGGACATTTGGCCAATGAGTCCAGGATTTCAGAGTCTGGGCTAAGACATGATTAGTTTGTTGATCTACAGGGTGACTTTGTGAATCTCATGTTACCTCACATAATAATTTATGTTCCTGGGAAGCTTCCATAGAGGTTTTGAGTAAAAAAATATAGGCATAAGAATAAATGGATTATGAAAGATGGGAGGTAAAGACTATTTTCCTTAGCTACTTCTTCAGATGGTTTTTTTTTTTTTTTTTTCAGTACGCGGGCCTCTCACTGTTGTGGCCTCTCCTGTTGCGGAGCACAGGCTCCGGACGCACAGACTCAGTGGCCATGGCTCACGGGCCTAGCCACTCCGCGGCATGTGGGATCTTCCCGGACCGGGGCACGAACCCATGTCCCCTGCATCAGCAGGCGGACCCTCAACCACTGCGCCACCAGGGAAGCCCTCTTCAGATGATTTTGAGACAGCAAAATGGGAGTGGGAGGTGAGGGAGCACATGGAAAATGTAGGAGAAGATAGGTCAGTGCCACTCCTCCCTCTACCTGGTGTTGACCCTGACACTGCAAAAGACTGGCCACTCTCCATCCAGAGGCAGAGTGTAGATAATTTGAGATGACACCCATATCTAGGGAGTCAACATCCACCGAAATGGGGAAATAGTAAGTTTTTTGCCCTTTCTTTGGGCAAACTGTGAGTGGAGTAGCTTTTGAAGAACTCTACTTTTCTAGTTCTTCCACTTTGAATAGCGCAGCACAAAGAATCTGCTAAGCATCAGAGAAAGAAAGCTCTGGAAAACTTGCTCTTCAAGTGCCTAGCATTGAGTGCCTGTTATTGTAGTTAGTGCCCAGTAAATGACAGAGACTATGGCCATTATCAGTATCTTCATGTTAAGAATGCTTATTCACAAATATGAATATCACTGAGGTTTCCCAGAGACAGAATTTGGGCTTAGAAATGCCCGTTTCTTTGGAGCTCATGCATCAGTTTGCATGCTTCTGCTGTTTATTATAAACATCATTTCTTTCTATAAACACAGTCAGTCTTTAGTACAGTGGTCTACTATAATTTATTACCACACTAAAACTATTTCTACATTATCAGTACTAAAACACTTTACTGTTGAAACAAGAAACAGATTAAGGAAAGCTATCATACTTTTCTTGCTTTGGGGTAAGGAAAACAGTAAAAGTAACCATAGATTTAATAAAAGACGTTAGGAAATGAAGTCTTCTCAGAATCTTTTTGTTTAGTCAATTTGGTTACATTTTAAAGAAGACAGTCAAATGGAGGCTAGAATATGTGATCATCCAATTTTGATTTTCCACTAGTCATAGTAAAGTCAGGAAACAGTAAGTTAAGAAAATCTAGCATTCCTTTCCAAGGGAAAAAATAGCACTTTTAAAAATAAGGTGAAAATGAAATTTTTTTCCTGGTAAACAATCACAAATATTTTACCTTGCTGAACTTAAGGAAATCAATTTGGGAGAGACTTACTGGCAAAATAGGGGTATGGGGTTAAGAGATACGAATTACTACATATAAACTAGATAAGCAACAGATATACTGTTATCGCACAGGGAATTATAGCCATTATCTTGTAATAATTTTTAATGGCATATAATCTGTAAAAATCCTGAATCACTATGCTATACATCTGAAACCAATATAATATTGTAAATCAACTATACTTAAATTAAAAAAAGGAATTGACAAAGAAGATTATAAAATGAGTTGTTAGGAACAATGTCTCAAACATTTTAAATAAGTGCTGGCTTCAAACAGCCTTGAAAGTGTGCTGTAGAGTTACCATTCCGTTCCTGTCAGCCCTAGAGAGTATATGTATTACTAACTAATCTAAAAATTAAATAGTCATTCCCAAATAAAATCAATCAATTCATTGTGATTGATTAAAGTTAAGTAAATTGCTTTTCTATCTGCATGACATTTAGGGAAACAATACAAGTATAAACACACGCACACATCTCCAAGAAAAATGGCCTGTTCACTGTGGGAGCTTTGACTGCTGATTTTTAACTGCTGTCTCCAGAGGTTCCAGGAATCAGGTGATTCAGGATGCAAGCACATAATCCCTTCACACCAATAATTAAGAGCAACACACAGAGTAACTGGGCTGTGTCAAGAAAACCAGATAATAAACACGTGCACACGTGTTAAGCTGCACTACTTTACAGCTCATTCTGTGCAAACACAGTAATTTACATTTCCATTTTACCAGCATGAGTTGCCCTAAGGATAGCAAAAAAGTAAAAAGGCCCGGCCAGAGAGGGCAAGGGGAGAGGATCTTAGGAGGTGAAACACATTTCTTTCCTTTTGAAGCAATATTATAGGATTTGTAACAAGGCTGGAGGGAATAGTTCATAGCTAGAGCTTTTCAAAGTAATACAAAATAAATGGTCTGAAATAAACCAGCTGTAGCATTAAGACGCAGAAAGTTTATGACATACATATACTTTATGCCCTTGCAGCTAGGATAAAACACATTTCTTTTTTGTTTGGCTATCATAAGGATATTATGCATTTGAAGAAAATTAAAGTTTCAACAAACTCCACCATAAAAAGCAACAGCTAAAGCAGATTGAAGTGATAGAGAAACCTGCTTACAATTGGCACACAGAAATTTATCAGTGCTGCAAGTTCATGAGGTGTATAATTCCTGTATAAAGAACCAAATCAATATGGTCTTGCCCTAAAGACAATATTTATATCGATTGTCCAACTCAGATTAAGAACAACTTAATCCACAGGAATGCAACTACTCTGACTAATTTATGCATGGTGAATGTGACTCAGTGTTTCGTGGGATTGTGAAGAAAAAGCTAGATAAATATCCTGTGATTTGTTCATGCACTCTTTTAAGACTTTTGAGTTGGTAACCTAACTAATCTGGAATGAGATATTGATATTAGGAAGGTGACACTTGGGCTTTTTTGTGAATTATTCTACAATGCCTTCAATGAGATGGACGAAACAAACAGTGCTCTCTGCAACCTCTGCCATTCTGTCCATCCTACTTCAATTTACATTTTGGAAAACTTTTTTTTTTTTCAATCTACTATATTCCTCCTACATGGTAGCAACAGGTCATCAAGTTTTTACTGTCAAGCTACAACTTTTAGATGGAAAGCCAATTACTGATACAAAGTATGTTGAACTGAAAGTTATTTTCAGAAAGCAAAGTGAAAGCCAAAGAAACTAATGTTTACAAGACTATATTAATTACATTGAGATTATTTGAGAGCATATAGGCATAAGTATGGTCTCTGTACTAATTTCCATGAGAACATGCTATTCCCTTTAAGGCTGATGATTAGTAATTGCCACAATAACCAGCCATAGTTTGGAAAAGCAAAACACCTGGAATGATTTGTTTCACCAGAAGAAAAAAAAAATGAGTCTTTTTATTAGATATAAACACTTGGTTTCTTAAAAGAGTATTTCTTTCAGAGAAATATTAAAAAGAGACTAAATTAATTGGTATTAAAATAAGGGGCAAAAGCCCTGATATTCCTACCAGTTGGATATCATGTACCTCCAAAATAAACAGTTTATTCTAAAGGCTCTCCCCTGGTTGGTTGACAAAGTGGAATAAGCCGTTTCACATAAACAGAGGTTGTTTATATTTACTTGGCAGTTAGGAAAGGGAAAAGGCTCCTATTTAGATTTTAGCAAATAGTTAGTAATAAGGAAATTGAAGATATGCTTTGCCTTTCAGCCACGCGGAGCCGACTATAGTATCTACTTCCCATCATGTGCATTATTTGAATATAAACCACCAGTTACCCTTCACGTTAGCTTAAGTATGCTGAAATGCAGCCATGTAAAAATTACTTAATGCAGAGCCGTGGATTCCCTTCTCTGTTTAAAATAAATTTGACTTGCTCGATTTTCCCATAAAACTACTTTTGAATTCTCTTTGTCAGGGGGGAAGTTATCCAATTACAAATCAACAACTGCTAAAGCTGAAATTGGTAAAGCCAAAATGGCAGCAAATAGTTTAGAAACTTACAATGTCCATTCCCAAAATGAAGTCTTTTTTCATCCGCACCATGTTTTGACTTGTTATAGCCACAGAACCTAGAGGTAAATCAAAGGAAGAGAACACAGAAAGAAAATATACTTAAAACAATTATGTATGTTCAGAATGTGCAAAGCACAAAAAATAAAGCATTTTGCACAAACAATTAAATGCTTTAGTGAAAGTTTAATGACTTCATATTTTCTAAATCCTCTAGAGAAAGCCTCTTTCTCTGGGGACCCTGGAGAGCTGCCTAATGAGGAGATATGGAGAGATGCTACCCCACTGTGCAGACCCCTTCAGTTCAGTTTTTATAATGGCCCTAGAAAGTGTTTATAGTATTTTTTTTAAAAAACGACTGCTGTTAGAATGAATGAAGGGTAAAGTTTCCATTGTTAGTGATTAGTGCTGTGCAGTGTTACCAGTGTTCTGGGTGAGAAAGTGTAAGGGAAATCTGGGGTGTATTTGATGAGAGAAGGGATAATTGAAAAAAGAAAGTAAAAACCAAGAGTGAGGTCAAAAGAAGTGGTGGGTGTTGGAGACTGGGGCAAGAATTTAATGAAAAAAAGAAACTCAAAACTAAAGATGGAGAATCAAAAGAAAGGGAGGAAAAAAAAGAAATATCTACAATACAAGTGGAGACATTCTTATTGTTAAAATATTTTATTGACCACACTTTTCAGATTTTAGTGGCAATTGAGGGGAGCAAGCAATGCAATAATGAAAGTAAGTCATAAAACAGACTGTGAACTCACCTCCCAATCAAAATGTAGGTGACAACTGCGAGGAGAATAATTGCTACTGCCGCTGAAATGGCAATCATTACCACTTGGCTATTTTCCCCGGAAATGGAGAAAGCTGTGAGGTTGGAGAGCAAAAATAAGAAACGACCAGGCATTAACACATCATAACTAACATCTACGTGAAAATGTTGATAAATTAAGTCCTATTTATTTTGCTTTTACCTAAAATATGGTTTGTTGTCTGATACAATGTAAAAAGAATTCTTCACTGAGTGTAAAAAATAGACATTTTGTATAATTTTACTTGAAATTTCTGATTAATAAGATTAAATACTCTGCTTTCACTGACATCAATCAAAACTATTTGGGCATCTACTGCATAAAATATGCTGGACTGGTTTTCTCTATACTCATTGGCAAGAAACTCATCAAATAAACAATAATTATCAGAGAAATATAGGGAATAGGTAAGATTTCCCAGAACGAAACTATAAAAGCGTTCTCATTAGCTTGTTTAGTCTCCAGTATCTGTATTTATTTAAAAGGTGGTATCATACCTGTCCTATGTACCTCAACACATGTTACCAACAAATTGTTCCTGTCCCTGTATTTCCTACCTTTGTAGATGGCCCATCATTCATTCACTCACCAACATGAGGTATTGGCAAAAATTGTCCAGGAGCCAAATCTGGCCTGCCATCAGTTTTTGTATAGCTCAGAGGCTTAGAAAAATTTACATTTTTTTAATGGTTGCAAAAAGTCAAAAGAAGATTCTGTGATATATGAAAATTATATAAAATTTAAATTTTTGTGTCTATAAATAAAATTACATTGGAACACAGCCACATTCATTTATTTGTACATTGTCTATGGCTGCTTTTATGCTACAATTAGCCAAGTTAGGTAGGAGCAACAGAGACTGTATGTACACAAAGACTAAAATATTTATTCTCTAGCCCCTTACAGAAAATGTTTACTGACCCTTGACCTAAACCAATGATTCTCTAACTTTAATGTTTACATAAATCATTTGAGGACCTTTTGGAAAAAGCAGTTTCTGATTCAGTCAGTCTGGAGTGGGGACTGAGACTGTGCATATCTTATGAGCCCCCAGTGATGCTGATGCTGCCGATTGCAGACTACAACCTTTTGAGTAGCAAAGATGTAGACCATAAACATAAAGTCACCTTGTCCTCTCCCTCTCCTGATTTTTCTATATCCAATTAATCACCAAATTCTTTTAAATATTTTAGTTTCTGTCTTCACTTCTCTCCTGGATTACAGTAAGAAATTCCCAATGGATCTCTACTTGCAGGCCTTTCCTATCTTCTACCTGGCCACCAGAGTATTCCTTCTAAGCCATGAGTTTGATTATGTCATTCTCATGCAGGGCTCTCCATCACTTTCTGGATAAAATGCATGTAAAACCATTTAGGATCTGTTCTCTGCCTAAATCCCCAGGCTCACCTGCTAACAAAATCCATAAGCATTCTAATCTCTACACTCTCTAAAATATACTCAGTTCCTGGAACATTCCCTCTCATGCACTCATACTTTAATATTTATAGTTTTTGTAGTAAATGCTGATTAAACAAATGAATCAGTGCTGTATCAAAAGAAAAGCTCAGAAGAGAAGGTTTAGTTATACTATCAGCTCTTCAGAAGCCAATATCACATCTTGAACCTGATGAAAAATCTAAGGTTGGAAGTTTTTCTCTAAGATAATGCAGTTTAGGGAATAAATGATGTAAATAAAGAAACATGGCAGATAGGCTGTTAAAAGTTTTCTAAGTATCTGAAAAAAAGAACTCAGAGTGTGACAGGATGGTATACTCATAATATAAACTGTTGCAAGCACTTTATTCTTTACTATCAGAAAACTATTGTTTACACCACGTGGCAGTCGTGGGAGTGCCTGTTAGGATCTCCCTACTGCCAAGCCTGCAGTGGGCAGACAGCTCGCAGCTGCTGCACCTTCAGGATCCACTGCAGCCACGCTCTCCTCAATGACAAAACATGGCAAGGGGACTGCAGCCAGGCCATTTCTGCCCAATGCAGCGGTCCTGTAAGGGCAATCTTCATGCTGAGGCTCCCCGTTGGTTTGGTGAGACCCTCACAGCTGCATTGCTCTCTGAGGGTCCCCCTCCTTAACCCTCTGCCTTCTCTCTGTCTTCATAGATGGCTGACCTACATCTCAGTCTCAGGCTCTGCTTGGCCATTTCTGTTCCTCCCCTTTTACCTTTTATCTGTATCCCCACACTCCCTGAAGCTCACACAATTCCACCTTAATATCTGCTTCACAGAAGACATGGACTGATACATTCCTCTCCACTGGCTATAGATCTGTGAATCATTTGTAAATAACTTAACCTTGTAATTCAATAATGCTCCATGAACATATAATAATCACTTTATCTCATGCTTTTCACTTTGCATAGTGTAGCAACTTATAAAGAGCAGCAAGTTCTGAATTCGCTGGTAAATTTTAGCCAGTTTGTAAAATAAATGTCAGTGAAACTGGTAGAGAAAGCATGATAGAAAAAAGAAGAATTCTCTATTTCTTTTCTTGTCAAAGACAGGATTAAACTAGACCTCTCTACAATTTCCTCTAGCTCTAGATATCTATGAATCCCAGAGACTATCTAAAAGCACATAACCAAATCAGATCATTTTTGGTTACTGAATTGGCAAACATTTGAATGAATAGTATTGATTAAATTGTGTGTTATACAGTTGTCTAATAATTTTATGTGGCATACTGGCAAAAACTGATACCTATTATGTCAGGAATTCAGTTTGAATATGTTTTCCCACAAGCACACTGCTCCCCCTGGCTCTAGTCTCTTCCCATTTTTGTCCATCCTACACATGCTGTCCACTCTGCCTAAAGCAGACTGGCAAGGAGTCCGTTCTCTTGAACCAGAATGACTGGCTTTGTACCAATCTGCTGTGTGACATAATAATATGATTGTTGTGAGGATTAAAGGAGTTAATACAAGTTAAACGCCTAGAACAGTGCTAAACATACAATAAGGGTTTAATAAATGTTATATATTTTTATTATTTCATTTTCCCGGTAAAGAATTGGCAAAAGTACTCCATATCCCACAAAATTACATATGAATATCTAATCTTGGTATATAAAGTTCTCTATATAATGATTCCATTCTACCTTTGTCAGGCTTTCTTAATGTCCCCTAAAAATAGGGTCCAAGAGATTAAAGTTGCTGCATACCCATTCATTAAAAACAACAAAAAGGCAGTATGAAACATTTAGGAGTGCTGACTAAATTGTCCCTGAGCTAATCTTCTTGAATAGTAATATCCAGTAGAATCCTCCATTTCCAGATCTCAGCTTTATCCCACATACTTTTGCTCTGGAAATTCCTTGGATGTTCAAATTATGTACGATTTATTTAAACACAAAACAAACACACACACACAGACACACAGACATACACACACACCCCGAGTGCTTACTATACTATTATACCAGGTAATATTTTAAGCACTTTACAAACAACAATTAATTTAATCAACATAAAAACCCTATTGAGTCATGCACGATGATCTTTCCCAATTTACAGACAGGGAAGCTGAGGCAGTGAAAGTTGAAGCAGCTTGTCGAGGTCATCCCAATACATGGCAGCTCCCTTTAGGGTTCTTTCTCTAACTCCTACATTGTGCCTGCCTTTCTCAAGCACAAAGCACACACTCTGGATTCAGTTTCTGCCCACTGAGGCTTTCCAGACAAATGGACTGCCTGTTTTCCCAAACATGTCACACTGTTTCTTAAAGTCTGGGACTTCTTGCTTTGGTGGATGTCACCTTTGTTCTAGGAAGGTCCTTTTACTCATATACACTCTATGCTTTCTGTGGGACTTTTAGCATGACCTTTTTTTTTTTTATTAATATGCAATAGCAGCACTGGATCAGTACTCCAAAATCTGGAGGCTCACTGACTCCACTTACTAGCTATGCAATCTCAGAAAAAACATATAAAACTCTGTGTCCTAGACCATGGATAAAAGGAAATCATAGTATCTTAATAGCTTATAGAACAGGATCAAATGAAATGTTTACGCAAATGCTTTTCATACTGTCACAAAAATACATGGGTTCTAAAATCAGATCGATCATTTACCAATTGTATAACTTTAGAAATCTTACTTAACCTCCCTATGCCTCAGTTTCCTCTTCTGTAAAGTGATGATAATAAATGTAAAGCACTGACACATAAATAGTAAGAAACTTTAAAGCACTTAGGAAAATATATAATCCACTATGCCTCTATATTGTTACTGTAAACAAGATAAAAAAATACTAATTAAATTCCAGGTAGAAATACACTATTTTCTACTAAGAAACATTTATATGTGTTATGAATAAAACTTTATAATTAAAAAATAATAAAAACTAGAATAAGCAGCAAACCATTAAAGAAATCCAAACATGAGCCTTTTTTTATATCTTTTAAATATCAATCTATAACAAATAAGACTCTTAAATCCTTAGAGTTTTTATGAATATATCATTTTGATTTATAAAAACGGAGAGTTTTGATTTTTGTCTTTTTTCCCCTTAAGACAAAAGGTAATTTTTAAACCTATATTTACTTATATTTAAAGTCTGGAAGAATTCTATGGTAAAGCAGTAAGAGTAAACTGATTTAAAAAAAAAAATCAAACTCTGCAACTCAAAGATTTTTATAAAAGGAGAGGAGGGATATTAAAAAAGTTCCCTTTCTCTCTATGCTTTTTTCATCTGCTCTATCAATCAATGGAAATACAGCAAATATAAAACTTATTTGAAAAAGTCCTAAGACCCTGAAGTTTTCAAATGGGCTATTTCTTAAACCTCAGACACTGAAGTCTCATTAGATGATCATGCATAACACTACCACAACTATATCTGTGGTAAATCTGGAATCACATTAAAATTTTAGAATTTGTTGTTGTTGTTGCAAATTTATTTATCAGATAGGGTTAAGTGCTAATTAAGAACAAGAGAGGTTAGACTGATATTCCAAAATACGCATCAATATAATACATATTTATCTAATGGTGTTCTGCCCCTCTTGCCCCCCAATATGCCTAATTTCTACCACATGACATAATAAACATTTGATTTTTATATTTCTGTGATTTGTGATCTCTCTTGCTACAGCAAATCTAGGTTTTGTTGTTAATTCCAATAACTATTTAAAAGTTTGAAAAAATTCAATCTATAATCATTTCAAAACAAAGAACTTTCTTTGCTCCACTTAAAGTTTACAAAAAGATTTAGAATTACAAATGTTAAATTGCAATTATATTTTGTTATTGTGTCATCTAAAATTTTTAATTTGTTTTAAATCTTGTTCACATGGATTTCCATGGTATTTTGCAGCATTTTGTTTCTAATGTCCTCAAAGAGTGATTTCTCCATATTCATTCCATCACAGGAGGATTAGGAGAGGTCTTGAAGTACAGTCTCCACATCTGAGACTTGAATCCCCTTCGATATCCAAGGGGGAATGGTTCTAGGACCCCCTACAGATATCAAAATCTGAGGATGCTCAAGTCCCTTACATAAAGTGGTGTAGTATTTGCATATAACCTAAGCACATCCTGCCCTATAATTTAAACCATCTCTAGATTACTTACAACACCTAATACAACTTAATGCTATGTAAATAGTTGCTGGATTGCCACAAACTAAAGCTGTGCTTTCTGGAACTTTCTGGAATTTTTTTGTATATATTATATCTATATAATATACATTAAATTTTATTGAAGTATACTTGATTTACAATGTATTAATTTCTGCTGTACAGCAAAGTGACTCAGTTATACATATATAGATTATTTTTCAAATTCTGTCATATTCTTTTCCATTATGGGTTATCACAGGATATTAGATATAGTTTTGTATATTTTTGATCCAAGGTTGGTTGGATCTATGGATGTGGAACCTGTGGATCTGGAGGGCCAAGTGTGTAGATTTATGTTTTTGAGGATGGCAGCTCTCCTTTGAGTAGAAGAATTGTCATGCTTCAGCTGTGAGATAATAATTTCTAACACTAGATTCTTATACCCTGTAGAAGGTAGAGCTTGTTATTGTAAACAGCATTTCTAATTGTTTGACAAAAAGTGTGCCATAAAATATTTACTTTACCATATTAACTTAAACAACTTTTATAATTTTTGTTAATCTTGAATGTTTCTATGAGGGATGAAATTTGGGCATAAAATATTACCATACCAATAACAATGTGATTTTATACCATGAATAAAATATTTAGAAAATAGGAAATATAGATGCCAGGGAGAAATGGCAAATTGGAACTGTCAAAAGAGATTACTGTGTGTCCTTTCGGTAGAATGCTAGGCATTGTCAGACTCTCCCTGGATAATCTGTTTCTAAAGCGTGTTCATCTTTGATTGTCTTCCTGGCCTGTTTTGCAACTATGAAGTTAGTTGTAGACAATGAATAGTTATATATGTGATTTTTCTCATTACAACTAGAATGATATATTCACTAGAGATATGACTGTTTTATGTGCATTAGAAAAGATGAGCCCAATCATTATAGTTATTGCCTTATAGTATATTAACCAGTTTTGGACAGATTAACCAATTTGTTTAAGTACTCCTGATTGTCTACACACTCATACACACAAACAGACACAACATATACAAATATGTATGTATATGTGTATATGTATCTGTTCTTCAAATTTCTCTTTAAATCAGTTTACTCTCTTACTAGTCTCTTCATTAATTAATAAGTTAAATAAAATCTTTAATTTGTGTTCACTTTATATTAATATCATAGCCATGATTTTCCCTTTTGAAACTTATATTTTAGCAGAGGGTTTTTCTAATATGAAGTGAATGCATTTAAAGAAAATCAGAATGTTACTGGGAAAATGTTTGCCAATTTTAGATAAATTTAGTGTCAGACACACAGGACCAACCAAATTACTTGTGAATGTGAATGAGGTGATGAATCAGGTTTAGAAAATCCTTAACCTCCAAGTAATACAAGATTAAATGTGTTAAGGATTAAAACAATATTAAGTTCCTCATGGATCATCACATTTCTTTTTTTGTAGTTCATTGAACCATACAATGAACCTGAAATATCTGAATTAACAGGTACTAGAAGTTAAAATGTTACCATATTAAATAATGACCCTCAAAGGAATTTATGGCCAATAGAAGATCAGAAGCATTCCAGGCATTAGAATATGTTCGATTTGTAAAAGAGAAACACACACACACACACACACACACACACACACACACACAGATGTACATTTACACAAACACAAGTAAACAGACCCAATGCTATGCAAAATTGTTAAATGTCCCCCAAGCAATATACTTTCAGTGTATCACATTTAGCTAAAACTTAGAGTGAGAATGAATTATCAGACACCCTTGCAACAGCCCTTTCCCCCATACACTATATTGAAAAAATACGTACAGTCTGGGCTAGTTTCGAACTCAAACTTGCGACTGTTGGTCCCAAATCCAGCTGCGGTCCGGGCTCGGATTTGGAATACATACGTAGTATCAGGCTTGAGGCTACTGATGGTAACATTTGTGCCTCTTGCCCTGAGAATTGTATAACTTGTCTCTTGTTCCTGCTTTGAGGTAAGAAAAATCATGTTAAAATCGAATCTTCCTAATGCTGTCAAATGGTAAAAAGGTGAACCACTCAAAACCAATTCTTTCAAATTTTTAACACAGCTCATAGGACAGATAAAAGAGGTGACAATCATTTAACTTTCTGAATGTAATAGAGGCTTTTTTTTGTTTTGTTTTTTTTGTTTTTTGCGGTACATGGGCCTCTCACTGCTGTGGCCTCTCCCATTGCGGAGCACAGGCTCCGGACGCGCAGGCTCAGCGGCCATGACTCACGGGCCCAGCCGCTCCGCGGCATGTGGGATCTTCCCGGACCAGGGCACGAACCCGTGTCCCCTGCATCGGCAGGCGGACTCTCAACCACTGCGCCACTAGGGAAGCCCTAATAGAGGCATTTTTAAGCAAAAAAAATATTTACAGAATTTCCCAACTTGGATAAAATAATTTGTTCCCTGCACATAATGCAGGAAAATTTATTTTCATTTTTACCAATTACTGAATATGTGGATGAAAATAAGTTCTCTTCAAAGCTGAGGCTGAATGAAAGCTTCAGTCTAATTCCAAGAATAAACTTACAAAGACAAAAATACCCCCTTGAATTAAACTTAACAGGAATGTCCTACTGATTCTCAGAAAATATTTCCATTAACTGTAAAATATTAAACTTAAAAAGGTCCAGGTTTTATGTATAAACTCTACATTAATAACTTTCTTAGTATCAGCTATATTTGCACTGTGTTTAATCTAAGTCACTATGGTTTGTAGAGACTAAAATCTTCAGATAAAAGTCTAGAAATATTTCCCAAAAGGATTTACATTGTACTTTAGGAGATTCACACTGCACATTAATTGTAAAGACTTTTTATGTCAAGCCTTGTTTACCAAAATGGACTTCCAGGAATTGTGTTTTTCCTTTAACATACGTTAGTATATGAGCACTTTATGGGTCACCTAATTTCAAGTAATGGTGGAATATCCCTGTACCTGGTGTGGGACCTAGAGTGGGTGATATAGAACAATGCATATCCTCAACCAAAACTAAATAGAATATTACAGAAAAAATGTAGTGTGTTATAGATACTTTTTAGTTAAAAATGCTGGTTGTGTATCAGATAGCATTTGAGTTAGTATATAAATAATGAAGAGGGCTGAATATATTTATTTTGTGGAAATCATTATTTCATGTGTTAAAAATAATTATTAATCATATACCCAGAACATGGCTCTGTTCATCATCATTAATGAACTAAACAGTCGAGAAAGCTAGACTTTGTAGAGCTTAAATTCTAGCAAAATGCTCAAAATATTTCTAAGCATTATATATATATTTGGAAATAATTTTAAAATTTATGAATGTATGCTATAAAAAATGTTTATATAAAGTATATTAAAAATAATATTACACATAAATATGCATCAAATTTAAAATGCTTAGAGAATAATAGATTCAGTCATTCTTTTCCTGCACTAATTAATATTGTTTTAAAATATGGATGTATATTGTGCTTTGTTAGTGGAGTTTGAAATAAGTTCAGAAAATGCTTTATGTTTGTAAAAGATATGAAGGTAGTTTCGTAGTATTTTTGAATCAGCTTCATAGATCTACAAGTTGGGTGTTCCCTGGCTCTACTATCCAATCTGAACTAAGGTGCATCATTAATTGTCTTTTTATTTTGTTGTATCATCTATAAAACATGGATTCTTATATTTGCCCAGTCTATCTTGTCACACTTTTAAAAAGAGAAGATCACGATCAAGTGAGTACTTGACAGTACCACAGTGGATCACTGAAAGCTAGGAGATAACTTACTTATACTATGATTTTGGCACAGTGAGGTTTATAAGGTCTCACCTTCTTTCAGTGAAAGAGACATACCTTTTTCCCTGTAGGGGGCAGTATGAAAAAAAATGGGATCACATTTGTGAAATACATTAACTTCAATAAACAGAATAACTACATAGTGCAAAGGAATGTTTATACATTGTGGGTTTTTTTGGACAACTGACCATACCACTAATTCTCATATCTCTAAAATAATCCATTTTCATGTAGAGGAAGGTATGCAATACAGGGGAAAACATACTACATGAGGAGTCATGGCTGCCAGAATTCAAAACAAAGAGCTAATGTTTATTAGCAGTGAGGCTGTGAGAAATAATAGATAATGCCATCAACTCAGTTTTCTTATTTGTAAAAGAACCTATTTGCCCACTTTCATCAGATTATCAGACAGCTCAAAATAATGTATGCAGAAGTAGTCTGTAAATATAAACTATATCAACTCACAATTTGTTTTTATTTCATTTTAAAATACTTTGTAAACTGCAGCAGATACACAAATATGTCATGTTCATATTGGTAGCTATAAAACCACCCAGCTCTAATGATAAGATTTGAATACATCTTGCTTTCAAACCTAGCCATAATTTATAACCAGGGAGAAATAAGTGGTACTTAGAGTGATGAAATACTATGCCTTAAATTCTACTTATAAATAATCGTGTACCTATTTTTTATAATTGCATTACTGAACCACAATTTTATGATGTGAGGCAAACTTATCTACCCACTCTCATCTACATTTCCTTGTACAAAGTCAAGAAAGCTTTCCATCATCAGTTCAATAACACAATCGTTTCATTATTAATTCAATGTTCCTATCTGTATTGAAGGAAATTCATGTGAATGTGAAGGTCAGGAAATGATGCTTAAGGCAATGAACTCAGGAATAGTTCATCAATAGATTAAGGAATCGCTATATAATAGTTGGTAGAACAGGGGTCTCAGTGTGGAAGGACACAAATGTCATCTCTAATACCATAACTAGATGACTTAACGTTTGATAGTGACATCTTTTGCTATGGCTTATTGTTATAGAATGGAGGATATTTGACACAATGATTTCTAAACCCTCTTCTACCTATAAATCAAAGGTATCACACGACCAGAATTCTAAACAGAGCTCTTTCACTTGCTAGCAGCGTCATTGGTTTCTCTGAAAGAGCACACTCATGATTAGGTAACCTCTTTCCCTACACAACTCAACCCTTTAACATTATCTCCCCACCTTTTCATAGTATTTGACCTCATAGTCCAATATGATCCCATTAGGATGTTCAGGTTCTTGCCAGGATAAAGAAATGCTGTTTCTGGATGTCCGATCTTTCTTAATCATCATGACAGGTGATGGAGCTGTAAAGAGAGGATGGGAGGGGATGATGGGATGAGGAAAATTAATCGGATTGGGAAGGGCAGTAAAGAAGAGCAGAGAGGCAAGGGAACAAGCAAATGGAGTCTATTGTTGTTCTAATCTTTGGCAAGAAAGGACTATTTCCATTTCAAAGGCTCTTGAGTATTAATCTGGCCTCATATCAAGCCTCAGAAGCTGGATTATAGCCCTGGTACATACAGGCCTATGGAAAATGAGCTGAGATTTTCAGCTGCTGGTGGACTAGTGGCAAGTGAGCATATGTTTTCAATCTGCTACTATAATGTAAGCCATGAAATATATTTGATATATTAAAAAAAGAACAAAACATCAGGACTACCTATTTGTTATAACGTTGCAAAGTTATGAATGCCAGATTCTTCAGCTCATTGGTAACATTTTCATATGCAACTCTGTAAGAAGACTGGAATCCACTACGCACAAGGAGTCCCATGGTATCCATAGGTAATAATAATATTCGGTGTATTGTAAAATAGGTAGGATTTAGGACATAGTACAATAGATCTTGACTTCTGACAAAAATCTCTCATGAATAAAAATATATATCAGGAAGAAACGATCTCTGCTTTTACATTTTCATTTCTTAAAAAAATATATATTTAGTAAGAAGTACTGAGGAAATGAGTACTCTTTGTGTCACAACTCTATAGATACATTTTGAGGCATCTTATTGGGGGATGACTCTATATTTGTTATGTTTTTCTATGCATTATCAAAAGTATAGAATATGAATAAAAAACTATCTGTTTGGATCAGATATCATAGGGTCACCATTTTTTTTAATGGAAGATTAAATATGTTTTAAGAGATATACTTCAAATCCTTCCATTAAAAAGAAAAATGCACACTATCCATCAAAGTACCTTTGGTTTCTATTTTTTTTTTAATAAATTTATTTATTTATTTTTGGCTGTATTGGGTCTTTGTTGCTGCGCATGGGCTTTCCCTAGTTGTGGTGAGTGGGGGCTACTCTTCATTGTGGTGTGTGGGCTTCTCATTGCAGTGGCTTCTCTTGTTGCAGAGCACAGGCTCTAGGCACACGGGCTTCAGGAGTAGTGGCATGTGGGCTCAGTAGCTGTGGCTCGTGGGCTGTAGAGTACACGCTCTGTAGCTATGGTGCACGGGCTTAGTTGCTCCGCGGCATGTGGGATCTTCCTGGACCAGGGATTGAACCCGTGTCCCCTGCATTGGCAGACAGATTCTTAACCACTGTGCCACCAGGGAAGTCCTACCCTTGGTTTCAAATCTCAATCTTGCTACAATGGCCAACCAAAATACCTCACTGTGGGGCTCGGTGGCATTCTGCCGTAATTCAATGCAGCAAAATAAATTACAAACATGAAACAAACAAAAATGTAGAATTCTCAGGCACATCAACTGCTGAATTGTTTTCATTGCTAAAGGACATAGTTTTTTATAGATTTTTCTCAAATCAAGGACTATTAGAACCCAGTATATTTGTATTCCCTACAACAGCTAGCAATAAAGTTCCCTATATGTTGATTTGATGTTTCTATGATTATTACTTGACGACTTTTGCACCCAACCTCTCACCTTAATTGTTCCTGTCTATAAATGCCTTTCATTTTTATTCTTCACTTAAAAATAGAGCTTTCATTAAACTTGCCTTGTGACACTTTTTTAGAAAGTGTAAACCTAAACAAAAGATCTATTGCAGTACATTTTCCATCCACCTATTTCTATTATTTGTAAGATCTTCTTATGAACTTTTGTAATTAAAGCCTCATAACTTTAATGGCCAGGGGATGATTACTTAATCTTTTTCCAAAGAAAAATGTAGGTGTTGCTTTTCTGATAGAAAAGTAAAATCATTTTCTTATTCACATCTTGCTCCCATTAACAATTAACATTCTTTCATGTAACTTGATGTCATTTACCTTTTATGTTCACTTTCTGTCTATTCAATGTTATTGTTTTCTTTCTCAAACTGGCTTCACAACACCCCCAGCTCTCACCCCGAGTCAGTTTGCTGCTCTGAAATTGATTCTAAGCAAAGGATAAGTTATTTTGGTTATATTTAGTTGAAATTTTATAAACATATTTGAAGTTTATAAACACGTCACTGAGTTAGAAATAAATAACAGGTACATTAAATTTTTAAGAATTAATTTCTTTTTACTTACTCTAATACTTAGAAAAATCAATTTATTATTTAATCGTTAATAGAATAATTTCAGCCCCAATGTCCTTGGAACCAAATTTTGCTTTTTGTACAAAAATAATGGAGAAATTCCACCAACTTTCCTCCTGAAGTAAATGCATTAATAGAATAGCTTCTAATGTGTGCTTACAGAGCATTTCAAAGAAGCTGAATGTTGGAACACTTTCCTAGTAAACCCATGGAGACCCTCCCTACTTCGTTTCATACCACCGTGAACCTGGTTTCTTTTTCTTAACAGTTAAAATACATTTTCAAAGAAGGTTTGAAAATGAACAGGTATAGCATCTCTCCTCAGAAAAGAGGAGAGAGAAAATAATTCATTTCCAAGAACAGTTGTGAAGAAGATTGTATTAACTTTTTAATGAAAGCTTTCCAGGCTCTTTTGGGGATCTGCTTAAATTTTATTGCTTCTGCACTGGGCAAGACTTTATAACTGTTGAAATTCTTCAAAGGTCTTTGAGCAAGCTGCAGTGCCCTGTTGGACTGTAATAAATAACCTTTTGTAGTTCCACACTTACTTAAGTAGAGGCAATTGCTCGACGCTTGTGCCACCTCTAAGAAATGAACCTTTTCGGATTGCTGCTTTTAGGCCCCTGTTAAGTCATTTGTTCTGCTCTTTTAATACACACCCCTTGTACTGGCTGCATTTCAGCAGTTTCAATCCAGTGCACCAGCTGAAATCCTGTTACATTTAGGTAATGATCATCAATATTTTAATATTAATAAATAATTAACAGAAATTGTTTTTCTCTCCCCTAATAAATAATTTTAAGACATAAGAAAACACATGTAGCAAGAGAAAAATTCCATGGGCACTCCACAGTATCCACGCTTTCTAAAATGTTTTCTAGAACACTTCTTAATTCATGTCTTGAAGTATAATTTATCCATACTTGCTCATGTGTTATAATACAATTTGTAACATTGATGAGAAACAGTGATTTTTTTTTTTTTGGTTCGTTTTTAGGTATCTAAGAGTGATGTGTTCAAAGTAATTTTCAAAATTCATAGAAATTCTTATTTTTCTTATAAAAGAATGTGATACAATTTATATCAATGATGCAATGTATATCTTACATTTGATTTATTTTATTCTCATTTCTCTGTTTTTTCTAAATTTGTGATTTGAAGGAGTGGTGGGTAATAGTTGTACAGAATGAAAAAAAAATCCTAAAATTAGAGAAATGCTTGGATGGAGAGTGAAAAGTTACTGAGGCAGAGGAAGCATAGGTTTTCCCTGGTGAAATGCTGGTGTATAAGCTAAAATAGCAATTACTGATGAACACTTCAACAGCCCAGGATTAAGAGATTTATGCTGGTGACTTTTATGTACCTCAAATGATATATTATTACAATGATTCTCTTATTAACAGGAAGAAGTTGATGAAGTTGATGACTAAGTAGGTTGCTATGAAACGGGTCCAGGAATTTACACAGTTTAGTGAATGAATAGTTTTGTAGGGGAAGAAAAAAAAAGAATAAAAATTAAAACAGTAGGAAGATAATAATTTTTAGTAAGTTAATAACTCTAAAGTAATGTCTGGGTGTGTAACATACATTTTTGTTGTGTTGGTATTTGAGAGGGAGCAAATATTTGATCCTTAGCTTTTGCTATTCTGAGTATAACTGGATATACGTGCTCTTTGGAAAATAAAGAAAGGAGATATGATATACTTGTAAAGTGAAATTTTTATTTTTAACTAAAATATTTCTTAAAAGAATACAAATACAAGAGAAAAACAGTGAAGGTTGGGAGGGAAGAAGAAGCCCATAAATCATACAGTTAATCACCCTCCATGAAGTTTTTCTGAACTTTCTCCACACCACTGAAAAATTCAGAACACTCTGAATACTGACAAATTTCTTAACTTGCGGTGTCACAGTGAACTTGCTCATGGCTCTCTCAATTCATTCTTTAAAATTTTTCTTAGGTCACGACATAGGACTCGACAGATATTTCACCCCATGTTATCTAGTAATATGTGTTTTGTGAAAGCTGGTATCAAAATGCTTTTCAATTGCTGTTCTAAGGAGACATACCTTTCTGGGAACCAAGGGTTGAATTATTCCCTGAGTATTTTCTTCCCTATATCCAGGCCACTGTAATGGCAGTTTCTTGAATCAGAGACATGCATGACTAGTCCAGAAGATAGACAGAGAAGTATAACCCTTAATAATTCATAATTGAACCCCAGTTATTTATTTACAGAGGAAGAGTAAGATTTTCTCTCAATGTCCGCCTAGCCTGAGCCATTGATTGCATCTAATGTAATAATAGAAAAGCAAATTACAATGGGCAAGCAAAGATGTCAGGCTAAGAAAGGTTTCTATGTAAAGAGATCTGGTTAGAGATGGGGTTTGTGTAGCTCACAATTTGTATTTGAATCACACAATACTTGTGCATCCAAATCTACTGTCAGACGTGGAAAGGATTTATTATTTTAACTATGGTGTTTTTAAGAGGCATTTACCCTTATTCTGTAACTAAAATATGACCCATCCTTAGAATCAGGAAGTCAAAACTTCAAAATTCAACTCTAAGGATCTGGTTTGGTTCGTTTGTTTTTATTGGGACTTTTCTCTTTCTGGGTCTGGGAATTTCTAATGAACCTCTAAGGTGTCTCTGTGGTTTAGAGATTGGACAAGTTAAAGTAATAAGAAAAAAAAGGCTCAGTATGTCTTTTTCTAAGGGAGCCAAAACTTTAAAAAATTATCTCCATGGGAAAATATCATCGAGTAAATGGTTGAAAGATTTTTCCTTTGAATCAGGCATGCCTTTAAAAGCATGCCTCTCTTATTATTTTGTACCATTCATTACAATACCCACTTAAGAACATTTCCTTAGTTTTTTTCAGAAGTGGACATTTCTATAAAGTCCAGAAACACTCTTGAGTTTGAATGAGCATAATCATTCATAGCTTAATGTTCTCCATCTTACCACCCCTATCCTGATTTCCCCAACTTGTTCTCTGGAATTTCCTGTTTTGATCCCAGGACTCACCATTTTTACAGCCTACCAGTTTGAATTTCAGAGTTATACTTCTTTATATATTCTCCCTCACCAATAACACTGTATGCCAATCAACTTCAGCATCTGAAAGTCGATGAATTTTCTTTCTACCCAGTTATAGTTCTTTCAGCCCTGCTTCAGTTCAAACCATTGCCATCTTTCACGTGCATTGGATTCTGTGTCTCTCATCTCAATCTTTCCAGAACTTCCCTCAATTTTCCACACATTTTTGATTTTTTATCATTTTATAAAGCAAATAAAACATTAACCGTCTTTTCCTTCAAAACCTCATAATTTCAAATCAGTTTTCCTAAACTTGTTAACTAAAAAATAAGTTTCAAAGTAAAGGTCTAGCAATCTATATTTTGAAGAATTTGATGTCAGAAATCTCTTAAGATCACACATTTGGGAAATTCTGGACTACAATAGGATATGTAATTTGAAATTAATTACATTATTATTTAAGATTCCTCATTAGACTGTAACATACATACCAGATTTATCATTTATTGCTCGCCTTTCAAACTAAAATTCTAAAGACAATTCCTTAGGCCACTGCCTACAATTGTACTTGTAATATACTCCCTGTCTGGAACACTCAATCTCTTCCCTTTTCCACTGGAAAAATCTCTTCTACTCATTATCCTTAGAAAGGCATTGCTAATATACAGCTTTTTTTGAGTCCCTTAGGCAATAGTTAATCAGCTCCTTCCTCTGTTCTGATATATAGTATAGTTTTTCATTCTTTTATTATTTAGCCCATCTCACTGTGTTGCAATTATACCATTTGCTTACTAGTGTGTCTTCCCATTAGATTGTAAGTTCCTCAGAGTCTTTAGTGCCTAGCATCACACCAACTGTACATAAATCTATTTATTCAGTTTGGTTAGCTTTGCAAAAAAATGTACAATATATTTTGTGACTAGTTCCTTTGAAAGATAATCCTATTTAACTCCTGATTTATTATTAAAATAATAAAATTCAAACAAAAATGAAAATTGTAAGATGTTAAACAAATACCTTTTTCTATAAAATTATATCATTTATTTTGTATAGTAAAGAGAAAAATAATTTTCTAAACTGAATCAATAGTGCTGGAAGAAAAACATTCTAAAACGTATACATTGAAAGTAAATTTTGAGCAAGACCTCTCCAGAGGGGAAAATTCTGGTCAAAATTTTAGGCTTCTTAGTTCTAAATTTGTAAAATCTTTAAAATTTTCATTATTAAAATTTGAATATTCCAGAGTAGTTTTAAAAATTGGAGAATGCAGTTAAAATGTATAATCTCATTCCCATCTCAGCATGGAGCAATAAAAGAGAAAGAAAACAGTAGTAATAGAAGAGTTCATTTCATAGATGTTTATTGCATGAATTCATCAAAAGAGATGCTGTTTTTCATTTTTCAATTGATCTTTAACATTAAGTTCTCCTTCTTTTAATATCATTCAATATCCTCTTACAATCGGATCAATCTTCAATACGTTGTTTAAAAAAAATCTAGTTCTTCCTCTCCTTTACTCTCACACTACTACCATACTTATCACACTTCTGACACTTCTGGTCAGCAAATGTGTAGGTTTCCCCACACTAATCAATTCTGATTTGGTTTCCTACAATTTAACTGAATTTTGACACTATTTACTTGCAAGTAGTGTCATATTCCACACATTAAAGGCTGAATCTCATAACACTGCCCCTCACCTCAGATGCTAATCACAATGAGAAGCTTCCCAGGTTACCCACAATTTCTGTGTGACTTGGCTACAAATTGGAGGTTCCCATGACCCTCTGCTCTGGCTCAATTAATTTGCTAGAGTGGCCACAGAACTCAGGGAAACACATTTACCAGTTTATTAAAGAGTATGATAAAGGATACAGAAGAACAGCCAGATGTAGAGACATAGGGCAAGGTCTACGAGGCTCCTAAGTTCAGGAGCTTCTGTCTCTGTGGAGTTGGGGTGTGTTCACTGACCTGGAAGATCTCCTAACCCCATACCATTGGATTTTTATGGAAGCTTCATCACGTAGGCATGATAGGTCATTAACTCTATTTTCAGCCCTTCCCCCTTACCAAGGGAATGGGGTGGGCTGAAAATTCCAGGCTTCTAATAAAGGCTTGGTCTTTCTGGTGAGCAGTCCTCCTCCAGAAGACATTCAGGAGCCCACCCAGAGTCACCTCATTAGAACAAAAGACACTCCTATCACCCAAGAAATTACAAGAGCTTCAGGTGCATGGTGTTAGGAACTGGGGTAGAAGACAAAAGGACAAAAGATGTTCCTTGTACTCATCACTTAGGAAATTGTGAGTTTTAGTAGCTCTGTGCCAGGACCAGGAGGCAGAGAACAGTATATATATTTTCTATAATCTCCATATGTAATATGGCTTTGAAAATCTATGGGAGGTAATCATAGGTTTCTAGATATAATTCTTCACTGTGAAAGAGGTTAATAGTGACACATAGCTATTTTTAAGGGTTTTATTATCCACTAAGAGTTAAGTCTAAAATAAAAAAATCTTGTAGGTAGGAAATAACAGAAAGTAGAGCAAATAAAGATTTCTTTTAAAACTAGTTGTCTTTGAAAAATGCAGCATACCAGCAAAACTGTCATAAAATATTGAGATTCCTGGAGACATTATATACATTTATAGCATCAGTATATTTTAGAAAAAAAATAATGTTCCTTGGATTTGCTGAGATATTCTACAATATTCTTCTCTTTAAGTCCTTTGAAGAGCCATGAGTACTCTCAACATGCCTGTAGTCTCTGAGTCCAGTGAGCCCTAATCAAGGACTTCATGCATGTACAAGGCGATGAAAATGGCAGGTAGTTATTCATAATGTGTGTGTGTGTGTGTGTGTGTGTGTGTGTGGTGTTTAGCCTAATGTTCTCTATTTACACAGATAATGTGATGCTGCTGGAGGGTCTAGCTGTCTTTTAACAGGAGACAACTAAAATTAAATTACATCTAGGGCATTCTTTTCCTTCATCGATTACACATGAAGCATAAAGTTCTCTTAAAATTCCTAGACAGGTAGACATTGAGCTCTGCATGTATTATTTTAAACTATGCAATATTCTTTACATTATTTCTGAAAATCCACACTTCACACTTCTAAGGTCTGAGCCTAAATTTAGAAAAATGCATTCCAGAGATAATATACATGGAAAGGATAGAATCTTCCCTCCCAGAGAGCCGAAAGTTGTCTGAGAAATTTCTCACTTCATAAGATTTCTAAATATCTTACAATTTCCAGAAGATACAACTTGGCTTTGGGAATAGCAATATGTCTTAATCCTGAATTTTTCAAAGTTCTTCTTGGATAAGCTTCCTAGTTATTCTATTTAGAAAATCTGCTTTGATAGGATTTTTTTTGTTTTGTTTTGTTTTTTGTTTTTTGTTTTTGCGGTACGCGGGCCTCTCACTGACGTGGCCTCTCCCGTTGTGGAGCACAGGCTCCGGACGCACAGGCTCAGCGGCCATGGCTCACGGGCCCAGCTGCTCCACGGCATGTGGGATCCTCCCAGACCGGGGCACGAACCCGTGTCCCCTGCATCGGCAGGCAGACTCTCAACCACTGCGCCACCAGGGAAGCCCTGCTTTGATAGGATTTTAATATCCCAAGTTCCTAACCAATGTAGGATTGTAAGCTTGTTGTCTTCATTCAGCAGCTTCCACAAAATAAAGACAATAGAGTAGAAACTTCAAAACCGAAGTTAATAATCCAAGTTTAAATACTAAATATGAAATCTTGGGCAAAATCAAATAATATACAACATTTAGTACAGGCAAAATTATTTTAGTATAGATGTCGCCAAAGAGTGAGAGGAGCAGCTGTTGAATACAGATAATAGGGATGTGGTGGGGAAAAGGGTGATGGTACAAGATCAAGACCAGATGAATGAAGAGAAAGCTTCAGTCAAGAACTAGGCTAACCACAGTGTGAGGTTTTGTTTGTTTGTTTCAAAGGATTGCTGAGGTAGTATGTCTGTTCTGACTCAAGAGTCCTTCAGGAGTAGAGTGGCCACGTTCCAGCACAGGACAGAAGGGACTAAATCTGGACTACGGTGGTATTCTCTGTGGAGCTTCTGACAAGCAGCCTGCGCCTTCTAATTATGTGCAGCAGTGGACTTTACAACTTTATACAACTTACAACTTTAACGCACCTTTGGAGCAAAAGAGGACTGCCGTTGACCCAGCTTCCGCTTTACAGATAATGGCAAGAAAACTAGTCTGAAAGGCTACCCTCTTGGGTCTTGGGTTGTTTGGTTCATGTGTTCAAGCAGAACAGAAAGGAGGACAAATTTACAATATATTATGTATGTTATATTTAGAAAATAGACAAAATATATACTGGTCTTAAGTAAATTAAACTTTTATTCACAAATTATAACTATAAAAGGAAAGGGGGCACTGATAGAAATACTCTGTATTTTCACAGGGGTAGATATGTTTATTAAAAGTCATTTAATTTTCCTTACAGTTAAGACAATTCACTATATATAAATGTTACCTCAATTTAAAAAGAAGTAAAATATATGATTTGCATAATTAGGTCTTAATATTGATATGTCACACTATTAACTATATTTTCCTATTTTCTGTTTTTTGTTTTTTTTTTTGCGGTACACGGGCCTCTCACTGTTGTGGCCTCTCACGCTGCGGAGCAGAGGCTCCGGATGCCCAGCGGCCATGGCTCACGGGCCCAGCCGCTCCGCGGCACGTGGGATCTTCCCGGACCGGGGCGCGAACCCGTGTCCCCTGCATCGGCAGGCGGACTTTCAACCACTGCGCCACCAGGGAAGCCTTATTTTCTGTATTCTTTATGCTCTGGCATCTGGAGCCTTGCTGACCAGGGATAGGCTGCCTCTCCCAGGGTTAGCCAATTCCTAGAAATGGCAAAGACTGGCCCAAGAGTGTGCCTCTCATACTGCAAACTAATCAACACATTACCTTCTCCATCTGGCTCTTATGCTGTACCAGGAAATATTCCTCTGACCCAATCATCCTAAAACCAGGTACCAGACAACTAGAGAAAGTCCTTATACCTCACAGTCTACTGCTGAAATTATTCAAACTAGCCAATCCTAACTAAGTATACTTACCTTATCTCCCCTTGCCTTGCCTTTCTTACAAAACCAGAGTAAAGGCTCTTGCCCATGCTTTTTCCTTGCTCCCTCTACCTCCTGACTGACCCTGGTGTTTCTCTGTGTGGTCCTCCAAGGTATGACATGCCCCTTCCTCTTGGGGACTGTAAATAACAAACTACCTTTTCAATAGCAATTATTTCCTTAATCTGCTGGCCTTACTATACCTGAATAATAATAAAAATTACATTTTAAAATAATCACTGTAGTGGAATAGCATCTAGATGTTTTTTCAAACAAATAAAAGACCTCTTCTTGACAGACAGCTAATGCGGTATCTAAGGAAATACCTGGTATGCACACAGTCTTGCAGTAATTATTTTTTTCTTACTTTATTCAAACCCAGAAACTGCTATGATGCACTGTCTTTGATGTTTAACCAACACTCAGGTTTAAAATCTACCCGTAGAAGCTTTGATAAAACACATTTTTAACCTATTATGCTATTTAAGGGAGAGGTACTTCTGCAATTATAGGCTTTCTGCCTGTTGGACACCAGTATCTCTGCCCATTAAATCCATGATTTTAGTAAAACTTCATTGTTAGATACTAGACACTAAATCCTAAGCTGACATCCTTATCTGGACCTGCTCCTAGTTGGTTTCATTGAGGCCCAAGGTAAACAATTTTGTTCATTCTTTGCTGGATCCTTTCATTTTTATAAGTAAGAAAAGAAGACAGAGAAAATGATATCACAGTGTGTCAGTCCAGAATTCTTTAAGGCACCACATATAAACACTCTTGTAGTAGGATTAGTTGGGGTTTGTGTCACAGGTAATAAATAGCTAACTTTAACTGAGGTACTGAAATTTGAAACACGTACACACACACACATTTTTATGCATGCAGGCCTTTGTATAAAATCAAGTCCAGTCCTACAATAACTTCACTCTCACTTATATATGTTCTTGGTTGAGTGAGAAATTGATTTATTCCTGAAGGAATGACAATTGTCCTTATAAGTATCATATCCATGAGTGAGCAACCATTACTTTACTCTTCACTGTTGTATGAATCATGAATTTTTATAACGCATTTTCCCCCCATAAATGTACACCATAGAAGTATATGTTGCATCTAAATAGTATTGATCCTGTGTGTGGAAGCAGAAAAAAATGTTGAGAAATTCTGCCTGGCATATGGCTTGTATAGGCCTGGCCTATATGGCTTGTGTATGCCTAGCAATTCTACCTTGAGTGCAACAGAGACTAACTGAAGCAGGGAGGGAGGTCCTTTTTAGCAATCATGTAGGTTGATCCCTTCCTTTAGGGAAGTAAAAGCCCAAACCTCCCATAACAGGAAATCTGCAAAGTCTGGTCAAACATTTGGAAATCAAATTTTCAAATTAACTCAGAGCTATCCAATTTACTTACATACAGAAATTCTCATTGGCTTGAAAAAAATGGGAAAAGGGAGTATTCCAGAAAAGAGAACATTTTTGATGGGTCATTATATAGAATGTAAAATGTTTTGATGACAATAAAATCATCTTTCTGAGTAGCCCTACTTCCATGTTGCTTTTATGCTAGGAACTTATTTATAATATAGATATACTCTTAACATAATAGTCTTTATTTGTTAATTCTAAAGAAGTCACCTGAAAAAATTTTAATAGGAAAAGGCTAAATACACTTAACTATACATGAATCCTAATATTCACTTCTGCATCATCCCAAACCCCTGATCAATTAAAATTTAACTAATTAATTACTAAAAAGAGGCTGTGTTTATTAATTTTTGTAGTCTAGCTGTCTGTAATTTGCAGGTGGGGAATATGCCAATTTGAGTGTTTTGCATATTTATATAAAGAAAATGCACATCAACAGAGACTTACAGAGTCTCCAAAAGCAATTATGCCTGCAAAATTTCTCTTTTGGCTGTAAAATTTGCATTGCCCACGCTTGCACTTACTAAGACACTTCCCAAGCAAATTCCCTCATTCTTTGTCCCCTATCACTTGATTAAGAAATACAAACATTTAGTTGCCCTAAATAATATTTCATTCTCCACAAACAGAGATTTTTAAAACTGTAAGCAGAAAACAAAGAGGAAATTGCAGAGGCAGACTACCTGCTGTTTAATTTCCATGATGCCTGTGGCCTGACCTCTTTAGTTCCAGGCACAGGATTAATTTATCTAAAGAATTTTTGTCAAATACCTTTTTAGCTAGCCATGAATTTGGGAGTAATGCTAATTCTCCAGTCCATCCAAATAAGGAAAATGCATCAATACATAGTTTTGCAATTATGCAAACTTCACATAATTGACCTTAGAATTTTGAGAGCTGGAGCAGATTAGTTTTTACATGCCCCATAAAAATTTTAGCACATTAGAAAAAATAGCCTTAAGTTGTGCCATTTTTGGATTGCATAAAAAAGCAAAAAGGAAGTTATGCAGATACAAATATAGTAATACTTGTTTCATTTGAGTTTGGCTTTCATTTCAATGTTTATATTTGGGTTCCTGCATTTCTAATTCCCAATAGCTGACAAAAAATTGTCTTTAGTCTACATAGAACAGTTCTCAGACAATGCTGCATAATCTTCAGATTTTAGAGGAGAGACATTTCATTTTAACTGAGGTGTGGAAAAATTCTAAACATTCATTCCCAAGCTTGTGAACTGAACTTAAATCACTTTGTGTTGAGTTTTATTTATGAAAAAATAAATTCAACGTAAAGACTCAAATTAAAATTATATTTAAAAACTGAGTTAAAAATGCAGTGATGAGTTCATCATCATTACTTTTTGGAGGGCATAAAAATATTCTAAAACTTATTTATGATGACAGCTGCATCAGTCAGTAAAATTACTGAAGATTATTGAATTGTATATTTGAAGTGGGTAGGTTTCATGAAATGTAATATATACCTCAATAAAGTTATACAAAAAAAAAAGAATAACCTGAAGTAAAAAGTATGCATTATTTACCAGAATTGAGAGGTGGTTAAATTAATTGCATGGCTTTGAATGATTTTGAACTTTTTCTTTTTTACTGTGCTCCATATATTTTATCTAATTTTCAGAATTGTTTGTTGAATAAAAAACCCTGTATAAATTATTATACAGACAGGATAACTGGCCTGGTCTGTCAGATTTCTTCTAGAATTGAAAAACAATAAGCCAAAAATCATTATTATTCACATTGCACAGTCTGTGGTTTAGCTTTAGAAACATGCTTTTCAAGTTAAATTTACTTCAAAATGTACCTAGCTAGAAGAAAAAACTGAGGGAAAAATGCTAGAGGCAAAGCAAACTTGAGGTTGCAAAATCTGGCAGTCCATTCTCCAAACGCGACTGAGTTTTCCTATCCCTGTTACATTCTAGGGGGGCTCACAGTTGGTTTTCATATATGCATTTACGGATCTGTGTACACATCTTGCTTTCCTGAATGGCTAAAGTATGGTACTTTTACTCTTTGTTAACCTTAGAAATAACTGACTGTCAAACTGATTTGGGGCTCTATTGGCTTGGTTTAATCCTCTGAAAAGGGATCCTGAAATAAGAAGCCTCTAAGACCAGACGCTGGGTTCTAAACAATGTATAGAATTTGCAAATAGGTACATGTGGAATGAATATTCCATTAACATTTGTGCTCAATATAAAGCATCCAGTGCATAGGCAATTACACATAATAAAATGTTTGTGTTCTCTTCATGCATATTGTTTTTAAATGTACAGCCATAGGTTGGGAAGTGCTTTAGGTAATTTACCACTAACTTTCTTGTGAAATGGTGGATCCTGAAATCAGATAAGAAAAAAAAAAATCAACCCAAGTAAAACAAGTTTTGAACAACAAAAAATGAGCATGTCCTTATTGCACAATCCATAGCAATTAAGATTATAATAAGGGAAGTGACTACCAGAAAGACAGACACAGAAGGAAAATTGTGAGAAAAATTTTCCAACACATTCCATGAAAAGTCAGCAGGGTTTTACAGGAAACAATCAAGTGATTGTAGAAAGAAAACATGCAACCAAAGAATTTATTCAGTTAACATCTATAATTTAACAAAATAACATGTTCAAAGTCATTTTTCTGAAGACAAATTAGAAGGCTCTATGGACTACAAATTGCTAACTAGCAATGTTCATGTAAGGAAATGACGAATCACATTGATGACAAACTATCCCAAGAGTGGCTGCTGCAAAAACTGGCAACTGACTACTTAATGTCAACTTTATTGGTAACTTTGAAATCTTAAAGCAACACATTTTAACCCAAATATCAGTGGAAAACATGCAATATAGAGGAGACTATGTTTGTATTATTAAATACGAACATAAAACCACAAAAACTGATGGATACAAATATTTTACGAAATTTGAACACAAATTATTTAAATCATATGAATCATCAGATCCAACACCAGTGAGAAAACTATATACCCATAGCTGATATGGAATGGAAGAAAACTGATGAAATGTAAAACCTGAATGTACTAGTTTTAAAAATCCAACACAAAAAGACTTATTTATATGTACACTCAATATATAATATATCTACCATCATATATATGTGTATATACATGTACATGTACCCTATGTAAAGCTCAATTACTGATACTTTTATATATTAGATTCACACATTATTTCATTTAATTCTAACAGCAATCTTAAAAGATGGGAATTTTTCTGATTTCAAAAATCAAAGGAAACCTAGAATTAAAAATATTAAGACACTCAACTAAAACATTAGCAAATTGTGGTACTCACATTCATTTTCACAAACTTCTCTCATTTCAGTTTTACCATTCATACTTTCCAGTTACACTTCGTAATATAAGCAATGAGATAATTTCTATTTAAATTATATAGAAGATAAAATTTATCTTCTATAAAAGTACATTTAAAAAAAAAAGTAGTGACTAGTATTTAATCCCATACTCTTTCTCTTTCCTACTACCCTACTGGATTAAGACTAAAGAAATATTCAAGTCGTTCCTCTAAAAAGACACTTGAGACAGCAGAATTTTATATATCATTTAATAAAGCAACAATCCTAGTTAGTCTTACAGCTCCCCTTATCATGGTTCTAAGGTCCTTCCTAAATTAATAATGTAATAAATACTATTTTACATGTTCCGTTTTGCATATATTTGATTAATTCTTTAGTAAAAATCATTAAATATCATAAAATGATTTCATTCCAGAGAGGCTGTGTGTCTATCACCTGTCAGGTATGATGGAATGGTTAAAGCAGTTTACAATGGTTAAAACAATGTAAAAGGCGGATGTGGAGCCCACCTTTATGGAGATGGAAAACATTCTCATCACTAGAATTGGGTTTCTTTATAAATTACTATCTGATACCTTCTGCTCCCCTCTATGCATATAGAAATTATCATCTCAGTTAAAGACTAGCTGATATGAAGTACTCCAAACCATTCAATTCCTAATGAGCATATTTTCTTGGTGTCCCAACAGTATCCCTTTGGAATTTACTATTGTAGGGTAACTTTCCTATTTCAAGCTGCCAGCATTTCACTCCATTTGACTGAGGGCTTTCTTTGGCCATCAGAGTCAGCTCTGCCCAAGCACTTCAGGCTGGAAGTTCTAAGAATTAATACCCCTTCAATTAGTTCTCATCCTTGGGACAGCCTCAGTCAAGAACAGATAAACCTTGGATATTTATACCCAGATGCCTTATCTTCTGTTGAATGGCATAACTCTGAAGCAAATGTTCTACACTGACTCTCACTGTTCAGCAGCAGAATTAAATTCCAGTCTTCCACAGGGTAATTTGACCAATACCTGACCCTTCATAGGTTGCCTTCCTTTCCCTGTTTTATTTTCATACTCCCCTACCTGTAGAAGAAGCCAAACTAAGGCTTCTAGAAGAAGACAAACTAAGACACCTCGGGTCTCTGAAGATACTCAGAATATTGATGAGAGCTGAGACCATCTTGAACTCTATTTAGATTTTCAAGACATTTACACAGTTTGTTTCTATTCTAGTTAATAGCAAATACTGTCATTAGAAAGTCTCTGTATCCATTGGGTCTTTGTTTAGGGAAACCAAACACAGACACACAAACAGATATAAGAAGTGCGGTTACCCAGAGCTAACATACACAGACATATACACACTCCTACCCCAGCACCATCAATGCCTCAAACTCACTCCTGAGAGTTAGAAGTTATAACACAGATATTAGAAATTACTTGAGTAAGAGGACTAAAGTTGCTACAGTGGGATAAAAAGATGGTTTGTGGTGTTACCTAGAACTTTAGTGGCATCATTTTTGTTCAATTAGACCTCTACTTTTCTATCTACTCTAGGTAGAGGTAACTCTTTTGGACCAAATGGTTAGTTTTTTGTTTTGTTGTGTTTTTTTTTTTTTTTTTAATCCTGCCCTTCTATGCTCAGAATACAGCATTCCCAAGTTAGAAAAGCAGAGGTGCTTTGTTATTTAGCCATTCTTGGGTATTTGTAGGCAAATACCAGAGGTATCATGACAATGGGCCCTCAAACAGGAAGTAGGCATCACTATGCACACCAGACCCATGACATTTTTTTAAATGGAATACAGAGAACAGAGCTCCTCTGATCTGCTGAAACTTGATTTCCTGTTCTTTGATAACATTGCTAGAATATCTCATAGCTTCCTGTTAACTTTCAGTTATTAATGCCCAGTGTATACCATTATAAAACATCAATATCCTGGGTGAGAGAGAAAAAACTTTGCACTTTTATTCCTTCTTTCTCTCTTCTGATGTTGGGGGCACTGTGTAGAGACTGTGGAAAAATGAAAAAGTTTATACTTACTGTGCACACATTTGCACTGTATTTATTGAGTCCACTGTTTTCTTGGCTGATACCAGACATTGGAATTGTGTGCTGGCTCCCTACAGGCACTTGTGACTTTTTCAGAGGACTCTGTAGGTCTCAACATTGCAGGGACCCATTTTGAGCCATTTAAAAGACCTTCAGGAAATCTGGTCCCATCTGTTTGCAGTTCTTTTTGATTGTGGTATTGATTGTGGTATTTGATTATGAATTTTTGTCCTATTTTGTGATTTTATTTGCCAATTTCCAAGCAACTGAAAAATACCTTGCTGAACATCTTATATGTAACTAAATGTGTGTGTGTGTGTTTATAATATGTATAAATGTATATATTTTACCTTTAATTTTGGAAACTAATTTTTTAAAAATCTTTTTGTTGTCTTAATAGATACTAACATTTATTATATATAGTACTATATATGATACACATATCATAATAATTGCACTGAATGACTATCTCGTCTTAGAGTTACATTCTTGAACCCAGGATGAATAAAACCAAGTAATGACACCTTCTCCATCCTACACCTCTCAAAGCCTTACAGAACTCAATTTAGTTTTATGTTGGGGTAACATGTTACAGAAGCCCACAAACAGAAGCCTGTACTCGGATTGAAAGTGAGGTAAAATATATCTCTGAATAAATCTTTCCTGTCAATTCACATGGTGAGTGAAAATTAGAGTCCAGTAGGAATCAGAGAAAGAGGCAGATAAGTAAGTCCCCTCTGGGAGAGACTCATTCATAGCAGGGTGATGATGTCCTGGGTATCTCACTGTCTAGCAGACTTCACCAGAAGAGACACCTGTCCCATAGGAATTGAGACAAGTGGGCTCACACAGAAATCTTTTTTGTTCCAACTTCCTCAGTTCCCACTTGTTGCTATAAGAACATTCTGAAATAACACTGCCATTTTACAATTACTACTCCCAAAGTTTTGTTTTGTAAGGTAAGACAGATGTTAGGCAGAGATGCAGAAATACAAGGCTTACCTACAGATATCTACATACAATGGAGAAAATACTACACACATTTGTTAAGTTTTTATCTTGTCTAAGGAGCCAATTTAAAAAATAGTCTTGAAGAAGTTATAAATGAGCTACAAAATTTCTTTAAAAGTAAAGATTAAATGAGATGGAAAAAAAGAAAAGCCGAATTTATCTGAGTGTTAATATTATTTACCTTTGTAAGTCTTTACCCTTCCAAAGACTTGACATTAATTTAAAAAGTTGATCTCAAGAATAAATATAAATAGTACTCAGCATAAATTCTATTTAGTGCCAGAGACCTTTAATCAAATTAGAAAGTTACAAGAATAAGAATTGAAACCACTTTTATGTAGTGAAAAGACTAGAAAAGCAAAGTGATAAAATATTTTGGAGTACCACATATTTTGTTAATCAAGATGCATTTGTTGGATCAAATTACTTTTTTCTTGCAGCAGTTCTATGCAGACACATCCTTGATCCTTTTGTGGTTTAAACTGATTTTCTGAATACTCTTTTTAAAATATATTGCCAGTGCAAAGTGAGATAACATACCTTCTTCTGAGAGTCAAATGTTAAATTATTCTGTTTGTTTTATTTATGATTTAAGGTAACTGTCTCATTCATCAGTAATAATGCTTACCACAGTCTTCAGGAGACAGAGACTAAGCCTTTCAAATGAATGACTATAAAGTGAATAGCTTGTGCCAAAGGATGATTCATTTGATTTAAAACACATTTGTAGAACAAATTTTGGAACTGTGAACACTTGTTAATTTTCTCTTTTGTGATTTTCCTTCTCTTTTGTAGGTTGGCAATCAAAACCAACATCTAGACAGTGCCAAGTCTGTTGAAGCGGTTAAGAGCATTCCTGGAAGTGGCATATATGCCAATGGATCAGCTCTTTGCAATTAGAAGAAATAAAAAGTCTGTGTTAGATATGAATAAAAGCTGTTGTATGGTTTGGGCTTTTTAAATCTTTTTAAGAAATATATCTTGGAATACAGAAGCTTGAGCCTAAGCATGAGGGTGACAGGGGGACTGCCAGAAATAAGTCAACATGCTCCATCATAGTATAGAGCCATTCAGGACCAAATCTGTATATCAGGCCTCTTCAAGTTCTAGGTCATGACTAGTGAAGTTATGAGTTGTCTTAGGAACTTCTATTGATTCACGCTGTCTTCTTATTTGTAGAGTCTGCTGGGGCTGACTGATCCAAAAACTTCAGATGGATAGATCTTTGGTTTTAAGGTGGGCAAAAGTCAATCCCAATTTGATTTAAATCTTTCAGAACAGATTGATTATTAATTATGCAGAAACTTGTGGTAACATTTTCTTTCCTATCTCTCCATACCATCATGGTTTTACATTTTTAGAATTGAACAAAGCTTTTAGATAACTTCCCTGGCTAAAAGTGAATCAGAGAATTGCACTGTAGAAACAGTGAAGGTGATACTAAAGCCCACCACCAGACACATTCTAGTAACTCTTCAAATGTTGAATTATTTAAACACTGTTTCTCTTCAACATAGACAATTAAGGTTGTCCAGGATATAAAAAGTTTTCACAAAAGACATTTCTTTCCCAGTCTTGAAATTTTGCTACTTGTCAATTTCAGTCTTTTGTTTTTTTCCTTTCATATCACTGCGCTTTTTACAATAAACTAAATACAAGAACATAGACTAGAACAAACTCTGCCCATCAACAGATTTCCCCTAAAAATTCTGAATGTGTCAGACTGCATAGCTGTAGATTACTGAACTAGAGAAGATACTGGCTGACAGTATTTAGGGAAACTCCACACATCTCCTTGATAAGATACCAGCTCACACTTCCTCTTAACTTATGAACTGTTTCTCAGTTTAGCGGGTAGAAGTGGGCCTAGGAAAATAGGATTCCTGTACAATGAGTACAAGAAGAGAATGTTAATTAAGGTCCTCTTCATTAAATAATTAAGGAAGCTAACCTTCCAGGAAAACTTAAAGACATGAGAACAGATAGAAGAAATTTTGTTTAAATGTGCATAAGTAGGGGGCTATGACAATTGTGGCCATAGTACAGATGACAATGTCTTAAAATCATTAGCCAAAAACAAGCAACAACAACAAAAAAATCACTGGAATAAAAAAATATGTGAACAACTATCATGAATGTTTTTTTCAGAACAGAGCTGTACCTGCACAAAAACTGATTTTACAGAGAACTGACTACGTTGAAACATTTATTTTCATACAGTTTAAGAGCAGATGTAATAAAATTTCCATACTGGCTTACTTAATTCCTTGGTAGTTCTGTTATTTTCTTACTTAATACCCACTAGTGAGTTGCAGAGGTTTTGTCTAGATACACAAAGGAGATGAACAACAGTGGTATCAGTTTGAAAGGGCACATCTCGTTTTTATTCTGTGATTTAGCAATTTCTGAATCCTGATCCAATTCAGTTCATGACCTGTTTCAGGCAAAGTGACTTTCTAGATTCACCTATCTCTTCCTTCTTTCCTCCTCATGTTGAGAGAAACAGGTTTTTCCTACTTCTTTTCATGACTAATACCTGCCATTGATTCCATTCCTTCTTACCATTACTTGAGTCCTCAAAAGCCCTGCTGACCTTGCCATTACATTGCTAAACCATATTCTTCTTCCCTTCAATGGCATGCTTCAGTAGAGGGGAAAGTGGTGGTTAAGAAGGCAGGCACTGCTGTCAGATTACTTGAGTTCAAATCATGATTCAGCAACATCTGTGTGAACTTAAGTATGTTACTTAACGTGCTTTTCTCAGTTTCCTCCACTAAAAAAACTGGGAAAATAAGAGTTTCTATTTTATAGGGCTTTTTTCCTAATGAAGATTGAATTAAATAATACACAGAACACAATTAGCACAGTGCCTGCCACACGGTATGTACTTTAACATTTGCAATCCAACTTCTGTCCCCAAATTTCACTCTCAATTGTCTCAAGTGGTCGGGTACATCCCCAACTACCAACAATAGTAGCTTTTGTATTCTGATCTACTTCTGTGAAACCTCTGGTATTTAAATCCTCTGCTCATTCCTCCCTTTTTCTTGTATCTCTTTCACTTAAAAAGTATCTAAGAGTACCAATTTGGATGAGGACCAATCTAGCCACTGTGAAAGAGACAAATGTGGGCCGTGCCTGGATCATGCCCTTGAGGAACTTAGAGTACAGTAGGAAAAATTAAATGCATATAAAATGTCATTCTAATGTAAATTAGAATAGAAGAGCACCATAAGAGATGCAGATAACTGATAATGTAGTGCTATGGGAGTTCAGATGAAAGCACAATTACTGCTAGCTGAGAAGAATTAGAGAAAATTAATGGAGCTGCTGGCATTTAATCTGGGCCTTGCAGGATGGAAGACATTTGGATACATAAATATTGAATTAGTGTATTTTAGGTGAAGGTCACCAAATCTGCAAAACTTCCTGGAGAATAAGAAAGAGTTAAATTTGTTTTTGATTATGGTTGGAGATTTACGTGAAGCCTACATGTGAAAGGTCTTAATTTCCAGGCTAAGAAGTTTGACTTTTTTTCCTCTATTATGGGGAGCCATTAAAGCTTTTAGAACAAGTAAGCAACATGATCAAAATGGTATTCAATAAGATTAATCCTGCCATGATTTCATTACAGTTCAGCAAACATGGATAAGACCCAGTGCCTGCTTTTGAGGAGTTACAGCATTGGGTGAAGAAGGAAAACAGAATTTCCTGTAAGTGGAAATAGTTAACATGTTTGAAATGGCATGAAACTGTAGAGAGTTTATGAAGGTTATAAGATATTGTATTCATAGAGCATAAACTGGAAAGGTATTAAATGGCAAGTAGGCATGGAGCAGGTCATGGGGAACTTTGTAAGCCACAGAAAAGCACTTGGATTGAAGATGCTTTATAAAACAAATCAGGTAGAAAAGCAACTCCAGACTAGTGGTTACTGCAATACTCCAGATGAAAAATGATGAGAACCTGAAGTTAGAAATATCAGTGAAGACAGAAAGGATGTCATAGAAATAAGGAGAGAGTTGTTCTGGTGGAATCAACAGGGCATAACTGACTATAGAGCCATTTGATAGACATTTATTAAACACCCACTACATTTCAAGCTCCGAGGAAATACATCAAAAATGTACCAATGAACACAAGTGGGCAAAAACTCTTTGCCTTCATAAAGCTTATATTTTTTGAGGAGGATTAAGAGAGGGGGGAAAAAAAGAGAATAAGATTTCATAAGTTACAGTTGCATATGATTATTTCCTAAAGTCTGAGCTTGGATTCCAAAGCTGGCCCTTTTGCCTATGCTCGAAGCTATTTGCTGCAGTTCCCAAGATCTTATCTTTGGCCCTATATTTTAACAAAAAATTCTATACTCTATATTGACTCCTTTACAACTCTCATGATTTCCAAATATACGACTCATATGTAAGTTCTTTCCCAAGAATCAGACTTTAATAGGCAACTGCTTAAAGTTGTATGACCATTTGGATGAACAACCTATATGTTGCCTTATCTCATCAAATCTAAGATGCTCTTATCACGTGTCTTTCCTCTTTCCGATCTCGATCAAAGGCTTCACCATGCTTTATTGCCACACTTGTTTAGATTATTTTCACGTTTGAGTGAGCTGCAACTCACCATTGCTCTTTAATTCACACCTACTCAATTCATACATTCTGGTTTTAATCTCTTAAAAGGTCATCTTCCTCCTTTTCTTCAATTTAGTATAGATCTTGCTACCTCTCTTTTGGGTTATTGTTAGTTTGTTACTTGCTGTCCCTTGCAACTTTCTTTCTTTCCCTAAATCAAAGGTCAGGTCATAATATTCTCCTCCATTAAATCTACCTGTCTTTCTCTCCACCCCATCCCAAACCATCTATAACATACACGAGTGCCACTACATATAAGATGCAGAAAAATTCCCATGCATGCTTGACTTGCAAGAAGTTGCATGGCAGGATCCTCAGGGAGATGGGCCTTCTATGCCAAACAAAAGAAGGAAGCGAAGATACTGTTCAAAGACACTGGAAGACTGTCTCCGCATTGGCCCCCATTTCCCTCTGTCTATTGGTCTTGTTTTCGCTGAACTGGTTCAAGAACCAAAAGGGTGCAATATTTGTAAATATTCCCCTAAACTGAAGAGCACAATTTTTGGTGCTTTTCTCCAGAATGCAAAATACAGAACTGAGTATTAAAAAGCAGGGGTACAGCAAGATTATTGTGCGTTTCCAAGTCTGGCAGGACCTTTGCTACACAGTCACCTAAGGCTGTTACCCTATCAGGATTCTAGAAGACCAGGAGTAAAGCTGAGCCAAGATATGGTGTCTCTGCTCTTGAGTCTGTGGCTCCTTTAAGTCACTTTTTCAAAATTGAAGTATAGTTGATTTACAATTTTGTGTTAGTTTCAGGTGTACAGCACAGTGATTCAGTTTTATATACATATATATGTTCTTTTTCAGCACAGTGATTCTTTTATATATATATATATATATATTCATATATATGTATGTTCTTTTTCAGATTCTTTTCTCTTATCGGTTATTACAAAATATGGGTATAGTTCCCTGTACTACCCAGTAGGTCCTTGTTGATTATTTGTTTGATATATAGTAGTGTGTATATGTTAATCTCCTCCTCCTAATTTATCCCTCCGCATTCTCCTTTGGTAACCATAAGTTTCTTTTCTATGTCTGTGGGTCTATTTCTTTTTTGTAAAGAATTTTATTTGCATTTTTTTTTCAGATTCCACCTATAAGCGATATCATATGATATCTGTTTTTGTCTGACTTCACCTAGTGTAATAATCTCCAGGTCCATCCATGTTACTACTTCACTTAAATTCTGTATCTTTGTCTAAATATGTCTGGAAATGCAGGTGAGAGAGTGTGTGTCTGTTTCAGTCAAACTGAATCCCCCTGGAATAGTGCAGATCTCAAACCACCTTTCCATCCCCCACTCAGCCTTCTCTCCTACACTTAAGCTGACTGTACTTTCCTGAAGAGACAATTACCTCTCCAGCCTCTCTGCTTTCTTTCTCAGTCCTTAACGTTTTTGCTCCCTTTTGCACCTATTAAGTTCTTATCTATCTTTCAATTGTCCACCTCAAACCTTACCTCTTCAATAAAATCTTCCTCAATTCCCAAACTGGAAATGATCATTCCTTTTTTATCCTGATGCATTTTGATTGAACAAATTATATTTATTTGATTAAGTGTCGAAGTAATTATAAACTTCTCGAAGACTGCTAGCATGTATTAATTATCATTGTATCCCCCTAATACATATCACAGTGTTAGTTACATTATAGTACTCAATAAATATTTGGGGGATTAAATTGAATAGATAAAAGATTTTATTGTTATAAAAGTGCAGTTACTTTATGATATGAATTTAAAAAAAACTTTTTAAAAGCAGCAAAGACTGAAATGCAGGAGAAAACAATAACAACACTAATTAATTCAAATTTTGATTCCAGTAAAATCCTTCAGAATTAAATGGATTCAAGACATATTGACAAAATAATGACAATCTTTTACATTTGCAGAAAGTCTAGAAAAATGTGTTGTCTTTTGAGAACAAGATACTATTCCAACAAATTCAACATACTTGGCCTCAGGCCAAGCACTTCATCTAAACTCAAGTTGAGTAGAAACAACAAATGTGAGAGGGCTGTGGATTTTCTATCTGTTCGAAGCCTTACAGTTGTGAAAACAGTTTCTTTCCAAGAACTTCCAAGTGCTTGGGGATCAGGTTCAGCTTTAGCGTGCCAGGCATACCCACACTTAATTTCAGAGGCATTGAGCCAATAAGATTGGCTTGAAGTGGGTACATATTGGTGTGTTGAAAATGCTTCCGAGTAATTTTTTAAACAATTTCATGCTTAACAATCACCGAGCTGAGGTTTTTCATTGATATCACTACCCAAAGATGATAAACAAGCCCTCTGAGTGGTGCTAGTGCCAATCACAACACTCTCTTGGACATAGAGATGTCCTTCAAAGGCTAAGGAGAAGATGTGTGTGTCATAAAGCCGGACACTGTCCCTGAAATTCTATCCAAAAGAGGCACATGAGAAAGTGATCTCCAAAAGTAAAATGTTGATGTAAAAATATTTACCAATAAAAAATAGTATAATGTGCCTTTTCTACAAATTACATTGCTATTGATAAGTGGTCACCCAAAGGAGGTCTTGAAACTCAACATATTTGGGATAGGATGGGGGGAGGGAACATCTCATGCATTAGGTATTGCATTCCAAGGAAAACCTAAGAAAAGACACCCAAAGTAGAATTAAAATTAACCAAAAGAGAATTTCAATATGGTCAGTGGGTGAAATTCAAAGATTATTATTGTCCGTGTAACAACTTATCCTGGCATTTCCCTTAAATGTATGGTCTAGATATTTATTTAAAAGAAAGATAGCAATCACACACACACACACACACACACACACACACACACACACACACACCACTGCCATGGGGGAGTATGATGGTTAATTTTACGTATCAACGTAGCTAGTCTAGAAGTCACTCTGAAGGTGTTTTTCAAATGAGATTAACGTTTAAATCAGTAGATTTAAGGAAAGCAGATAGTATTCCATAATGTGGCTGGGTCTCATTCAATCACTTGAAGGCCTTTGAAAAAGACTGAGGTATTTCCCTTGAGAGAGGGAATTCTGCCTCCAGACTGCCTTCAGACTCAGCTGCAACATCAACTCTTCCCTGGGTCTCCAACATGCCTGACTACCCTGCAAATTGTGGACTTGCCCGTCCTCACAATCATGTGAACCAATTCTATAAAAGAAATCACTCTCTTTCTCTTTCTAGATAGATAGAAAGATAGATAGATATAGATAAACAGATAGATAGACACACATTCTATTGGTTCTGTTTGGTCAACTTAACTAATCCGGGGTCTAATTTAATTCAATAAATCCTGTCCAAAAATACTTCTAAGATCAAAAATTATGTCTAAAAGCAAAGATAGATACATAGCTTTATTTAGGATAAACTGATAGAACTGTTTTATTTGATGCTACAGCCAACCATCTTACAATCTCCCGGCAGTTTGGACTTGTATAAATCCTCTTATTAAAACTTGAGGAGGAAAACAGAGACTGAAATGACACCAGACTAAAATTTTAGTTTGTGTTAATAAATATAATCCCAGTCAATGAGAACATTTTCTTTAAACTGTGAACAAATGAAAAACTTCATTCATTTTGGCATATTTTTGGTTCGTATTCTGGTGGTGATTCTTTGCAGAACAAAGGCTGATGAGTTTTTGCTGCCATCCCTCCCATGTTGTGTACATCCTGCCATCTGTCAATCTGGTGCTTTTCACAAACACTCAATCACACATACCAAGCACTTTCCCCTTGCCCCGCCTCCCAACACCTTCCCACCCCACACACATACACACATGTTCACTCTTTATTCAGTGTTCCAGGAAAATGTCTTTCCACTCCACTTTCTGCATTGTTCATTCCAGAGGTCATATAAAGCTTTCTGGTTGTAGCCTTTGTGACTAAAAAAAAAACTGTAGGCTGTGTGCAGGTGACTACAGCTAGGATGAGAGACCCTATAAAGAAATATAGACAATAAAAGCAGCTGCCTGGTACCAACTGCAGTAGAAAGGCAGCTGCTTTCTTTCCATCGAGGTGGAACAGAGCTTGCTCCTAGGCAGCAGTTGCTACACCAGCAATAACTATCCAGGCTGATCTCCCACCATCCCGACAATTATTTGGAGAACAAAAGGAAAATGACGGAGTTTCTCCCTGAATCAAGGACACACATAATGAATTTCCTTCCTTACGTGGTTCATTCCTCAAGATAGGAGACATGTACATCTCAAAAAGAAAGGAACATACACTTGATTAATAGCAGCTAGTCCCACTTTGAAAAGATGAGATGGATCATTATAATTATTTTTGAAAGGAATAACTGTGGCTATTATTTCTGGAGTGGGGTCATCTCATATAACTGTTCTTAAGGTTTCATACTATTATGCTTTAGATGCAGGAATCTCTAGCTCCTTCACAATATAATCAGGACCTTGGAGAAGGAGGGGTCCTCACTCTTCACACTTTCACTTAGAATATATTTAAAACATAGTATTTGTTTTGGGAACAAAATACATATAAAAATCTTGCTTTTCCTGTACCACTAATATAGGTCATCATTCTATGATAGATTCAGCTATCTCTTGTTGGAAAAAGTAACAAAGAGAATTATTAAACCATGATCAAAGGCCAACCCTCATATGGTCTCCACACTGCTGGTTTTGTGAAACTCAAGTTATTATCACCTATCCAGGCTAAGGGAATAACAAGGAATGGGCAGAGAGGAAAATGACACAGGTCTGCAGAGGTGAGTGCTCAAAAAATGCTCATCTTAGCTCCAGGAACCCTTAAAGGGGGAATTTCATTAAGTAAAAACAACCTTTCAGTATTCCCTAGACTAAACTGTGAAACATTTTTGAAAAGCATAAAATCCTTATTTATGGCAGGAATGTTTGAAATTCAAAAGATAAATGCCATTTGGAATGCAACCATGTTCTAGGTATCTAATATGTAATGGGACACAGCTGTAATAACAGCCACTGAACCAGGGGCCTCTCTATATCATGTCATTAGTTGACTTGTTATAAGCCGATCTTCTAGCTCTTTTTATAAGGGCCACTGGGGTAAAAAATAAATATATCATGTACTGAACATCTGTGGTTCTGTCACAAAGCACCACTCATATCAACTTTCAAGCTTATATCTTAGGCTATACATGACACACTTTTAAAAATGTATCTTAACAAAATGTATAGATTAGGAACTCATAAGTCTTTATTCCAAAGGACAGAGGATACAAGAAGGCCTTGGCTGTGCCATGGGTAACACTAATGGCACCTTTTTTATTGTTTCAGTATATTCTTTTGGGTTCAAAACCATACGTGTACTCTAGGTAAGATGCGGTAGGTGAACATTTTACATGTGAGAGTTACGTGAGGAAAGAAATGCCAAATGTCAAGCTATTAACATATTAAGTCATCAAACTCATGAGTCAGCATTTAAGAACACACAATTAGGAGCAGCAATTCCTGCCTGAGACTTTTTTAAAAAAAATAAACTTATCTGGTGGGCTTCCCTGGCGGCGCAGTGGTTGAGAGTCCACCTGCCGATGCGGGGGACCCGGGTTCGTGCCCCGGTCCGGGAAGATCCCACATGCCGCGGAGCAGCTAGGCCCGTGAGCCATGGCCGCTGAGCCTGCGTGTCCGGAGCCTCTGCTCCGCAACGGGAGAGGCCACAACAGTGAGAGGCCCGCGTACCGCAAAAAAAAAAAATAAAAATAAACTTATCTGGTCATATAAGAGGTTATTTCTTTCATCTTTCCAATGGTCAAATAAAAAATAATGTCCATCTCCTTTAAAAGGAAACAGGGAAAGGGAATAAAACATTTAAAATAACTAGGAAAAACTACCAGCTATATTTCAGAAAAAAATAGAAATGTCATTAATCTATGTAATGAAATAATTAATGCTAATGAACATTAATATAGTTACAAGAGATTTTTGTAGAGAAGGCACGGGTGTAAGGAAGGGATCCATTTAGGAGGTATTTTATATAATACAGGCAGGATATGAAGGAATTAGGGTTGTAGCAATGGATGTGGTAAGAAGTGGTCTGGTTCTTGTCATACTTTGAAGGCATATTTATAGAATATGCTGATAGATCAGTTGTAAGAGGGAGGAGTCAAGGATGACTTCAATGGCTTTAATCTGGATTACTTGGAAGGATGGAGTTGCCATTACCTGCAATGGGGAGGCCTGTGGGTTACAGACTCCATATTCATAATTGCCAGGCTTGTAGTATTGATGGGCAGCAGTATATTACTCAAAGGGTTCCAGATTTACTGTTGGTGGTTTGAAAAAGGATCTTAGGTGCTATACAGACAAACAAATATTTAATAAATGAAATTAGCTCTCCATATACAGGAGTAAAGTTCTCTTTTCAAATATATTTTAGGTAACAAATGAGGCTTGATTTAACTAAGTATGATACATTGCTAAACTATGAGAGTCCTGGTGGTATGTGGTTGAAGCAAAATTCCTGAAAACATGCAGTTGTTCACTGAAAACTGGGAAATGCTATTGTATTTAAAAGACCTGGATTCAAATTCTTTTTAGCCACATAAGTTAGAAAAGAGGGGCTAGTTAACTAAACTCTTGAAAACAGTTTCCTTTTCTATTAATAAGGGTAATAATGCTCAAATTACAGGGTTGCTTAAAGGGGTAAATGTTGCCTATAAAATACCCAATACTGTATTTGACAAATGCCTATTACTCCACACTTGGTTGTTACTTTATATAATAAATATGATTTTATGTCTATTCAACAGTTCCTTTAGGCTATTACAACAACCCAAAGATAGGCACAAATAAATACAAAATATCTAATGCCCACCAGTTCATTTAAATAAGAAATTACTACTAATAGAGAAACATTTATCATCAAAATATATATAAAATACTTTTTAAGACTTCATTCAGTATACTAAAAATTACAGCAAATAGTTATGTAAATACCAGCATTACAAGTGGAATGCACATGAACTTTAGAATTTCCTTAAGCACTTCCCAAGAAGACAGTTAAAATCGTATCTCCTAACAAAGTGTTTATGAAGATTGACCTGGACAAAAAATGGTGGATTATTTCTTTACATACAATTCCTCTGATAGATTTCTTTTTTTGAAACTCATTTCAGTAGTGTTTTTAACTTAATAGAGCGAGCAATAAATTTTACCTTTCACAAACAGGCAATATTTATAATCATGGATGTCTTAACAAATACTAGCAGACAGAGTGGTAAAACCTGGCATATTATTACATCATCGGTGCTAAATTCTGGCCACATATCCTCAGAGCAATTATAATTTATTCTTACAATGATTATTATAAACATTTCTAAAATTTTTCTTAATGACTTTTTATGAAGAGTTACTTTTATGATAATTACTATTCATTATATTTTAGTGCTCTTTAGTTCCATATACTTTTTAAAAATTGAGATATAATTGACATATAACACTGTGTAAGCTTGAGCTGTACAATATATTGGTTTGCTCCTAGTTTCATATACTTTACGTGGTAACTGTCTATAAATTTGTATATTTAACTAAATAGAAACTACATTCCATACTAATAACAAAAAGCTTGATTGAGAGACAGGAGAAGGGACAGATAGATTGATAAATAAGCCAGACTGATGTGGAGCGTTTCACTGGACAGCTCTAGATATTTGTTCACTTCACATATTTTGACTAGTTGCTTTATACAAACCAGACACATTCAACTGCGATACAATTAAACTACACATACAACTATCATTTAATCTGTACATAATTTAGAGTATTTTATTTCTTTTTCTTTCTCCTTTGAGTGAAAATCTTTGGGATAGGGTGTTGTTTTTTTTGGCATCACATAAAAAAATCATAAAAAGATAGTCTTTAAAATCTATCCTTTAGTAATGAAAAAAAATGAAGCTATTATACATCATTTGGCATTATCCGTGAATTTAAGATAAATATTTCATTGGGTGGCTTCACTGAGCTGCTGATGCTTATTGAAGTGTCTTGGTAATTGGCCTTGCCTGCCTTTTCTTGGTCAAACCAATCAATTTCATGCTGGTTTCTTAAAACCTTTAAGATCTCCTACTAAACTGAGAGCTCCTTGAAGATAGTAGGCACATCTTAATAAGCATTTTATCCACTGTGCATTCAGCATAGTACCTGGCTCACAATCAGTGCTCAGTCAATGCTTAGGGAACAGAAAAAAGCAATTAGTAATTAAGTGTGTTATGTATTGCCAAAGAAACCAGGAGTTAGCTAAAAGTTATTTTGATCTTCAAAAGTACATTCGTTGCTAAATGTTCCAAAAGTTCATTAATGATATTACTACCAAGTATTGATCACTTATAAGGACCAAGCACTTGAGTGTTTATGTAGGCAATTGTTCTTGTCGTTACCACAACTCCGGTTAGACATAATCCTTATTTAATAAATAACATAGTCAAGAGTAAAACTATTCAAGTGCAAATGATTTCGAAAATAAAAGGACTTTCTTCTCTCAGATCTGTTAGGTTTCATACACTTTCTAGAACTTTACTCATTCTAGAACTTTATATTCTTCTTGAGATATGTATATATATATACACACACATAAACATACAAACACAAATGCAAATATATACACACAAAACAATAAGTTGTTGCAAAACCTAGTTCTTTTTCTAGCTGTTTTATATTGGGACTTTAATAAAGACATCTATCTTCTATCTGCAATAATAAGAATTTATGAAAATAGCTTAGAATGGAAACATATTTCAAGTAAGATAGATGAGATTCATTTTTTAAACTTTTCAGAAATAAGGACTTTAAATTAAACCAAATTCTTCTACCATATTAATTCAAATCAAGAAGGATTCATGCTATATTTTAAACCTAGGTCCTTTGCTGGGAGGTGATGGTATATTAGGCAATGTATTTCAAATGTCAAGTAAAAAAAACCTTTTAGAAAACATTTTAATAGAAGGAAAATGAAACAAGCTCTACTCAATGAAAGAGAAATAGAGAATTTATTTCCTTGACATGTTGGAAATTTGCATGAATAACTGTTAGGTGTACTCCTTAGAGGATATACACACAATTATGCTCCATGGATGGACGAAGATGGACAAACTCTGCCCCAAAACTATATTCAAACAACATGATGAACCAAAAAGATAAAAGTACATGATATGCAACACTTTTCTTTAATATGTCTGTAGTGAGCATAGTTATTTTGGGGGCATTTAAAATTTTCTCTTTTTGGAACTATAGTAAACTTATTAAAATGTACTTAAAAACCAATATTCTAGTGATTAAAAGTAAAAGGTGACCATTTCCTAAGTAATTGCAACACCTTTGTTTTATGTCACAACATGGTCCTTGGTAAAAGTTTATTTTAACTCTTTATCCTGAATGATTGTTAGAATATTCATTTGTCACCTGATTTCTTCTTATATCTCTGTCCATCTCTTTTCTTTAATCTTTGTAGACATTCTTTGCGTGACTATCCCTTTACTATTCTCACCAATCCTTTTTATTTTATGGCTGTCTTTGGGTGTCATCCTAGCCAAAGTCTCAGAAGTATAGCTGAATATAACCAACTGCCTATCAGATGTTTCCATTAGACCCTCTCATGGGCACTTCAGTGTTGACACTAAGTCAAGATATATACATACATCTGTGTATGTAATGAAGGAAGAATGGCTTATTATATTGAGAGTTGTTTTATATCACATATGAATTCCAATTTTGAAAGAATTAGAGCCTAAACCAATCACATCAAAGTAGGGTGTTTCAGAGTCTGACTTCATATATTTTAATACTTATTCATATTTTTTTAATTTTAAAAAGGAGTTTCTATTTCTCCCAGATAGAGCAAGATCAGCATGATTATGTTTGAGACAGGGCTCAATAACTTATTTAAGTGCTTCCTTAGTTCCATATACTTTCTCTCATTTTATTTAGTCCTCACAACAATCTGTGTGTGTATTATTGTATCCATGTCAAAAAGGATGTAAAGACTCCAGATTAGTCTAATCCCTGTCTTAAATTCATTTTTAAAGAAAATTGGGAAGGAATGCATAAACAAACCAAATTTCAAAATAAAAAATCTAGTCACCTCACTATTAAGTGGCAACACCTGGATTTACAGTTGGACTTTTGACACTGTCCTTCACCACTCTGCTTTTCAAATGTTGTTTTTTTGCAATCATATTTGTTTCAATTGTAAGTAAATACTGGATTATTTTCCCATGAATACATGATATATTTTGCATCAACTTAGTTCCCTAGAATATGTAACTGGAAGGAAACTTAAAAATTATCCAGTCCAAGTGTTTAATTTCACAAAAGAGATAAAACAATAGCTCTGATAAAAGTGACCTATTCAGAGGCTGAAACCAAAGAGTGGGAGCAGAGAGGAGTATTCTCCTCTGTTGATATGCATTCCAGAACTCTTCCTACTCTGACATACAGACTCTGCTCTGCTCTGACATACTTTGCTCACTACAGACATATTAAAGAAAAATGTTGCATATCATGTACTTTTATTTTTTTGGTTCATCATGTTGTTTGAATATAGTTTTGGGGCAGAGTTTGTCCATCTTCGTCCATCCATGGAGCATAATTGTGTGTATATCCTCTAAGAAGGAGTACACCTAACAGTTACTCATGCAAATTTCCAACATGTCAAGGAAATAAATTCTCTATTTCTCGTTCATTGAGTAGAGCTTGTTTCATTTTCCTTCTATTAAAATGTTTTCTAAAAGGTTTTTTATACTTGACATTTGAAATACATTGCCTAATATACCATCACCTCCCAGCAAAGAACCTAGGTTTAAAATATAACATACAGCCTCCACTTTTTTTTTTTTTTTTTTTTGGGGGTCCGCGGCCCTCCCCCTCCCGCGGCCTCTCCCGTTGCTGAGCACAGGACGCACAGGCTCAGCGGCCATGGCTCACGTGCCCAGCCGCTCCGCAGCATGTGGGATTCTCCCGGACCGGGGCACGAACCCGTGTCCCCTGCATCGCCAGGCGGACTCTCAACCACTGGGCCACCAGGAAAGCCCCAGTTTCCACTTTAAAGCCATTTCTTGGACAAAATTGTGACAAGACACAGATTTTCTTTCTGTTGGTTTAATTATTTTTTTCCTACTGGAATGAAAATGAAAGCAGTAAGAGGTTAATTCTTAATGATAACAAATTGTCACGATAAATGCTTTTAAATTAACATTGACTAATAGTAAATATAACCCTTCAAAGCTACATTAGAAGAGTTTTTATTGTTTGGTTTTGGCAAGAAAGATTTGGGTAAATAACTTCCCAATAGAGCAATTCAGATTTCTTTTTTTATCAACATTGCTCAAATCATGTGAAATTTTGATTTCAAAGAAAAAAAATCATATGATCTGTGTGCCAGGTAGTCACAAATTACATTAATATGGTAACCATCTTTACAGATTTCTTTTTTCAGTCTTAATTATGCAAAGTCATAGGAAAAAGAATATCCTAACAGTTAAGAGCAGGAACTTTGGAGTTGTGAAATCATGGACAAGACATTTAACCACTCACAGTCATAAAATTGTTGTAAGGATTAAATGACATAATTATGTAATAGACTATAGAGCAGTGTTAATCATATCAAGAGGATTTAGATCAGCAATTACTACTGGTGAAATGAGGTAGAAAATGTGAGCTTCCCATTTTTTGGCCTCAGCATTCTTTGGTTTAGTGTGAATATTATAGAATCTCAGGACCCTAGCACATGGGGATGCCACACATAATAATTCTTTTAATTTGAATACATAGCACAACAATTTTATAGCAGATGGCAATAAAGTCCCTTGAGGAAGAGGTGCTTTTTTTTCAATTTGGACAATGGTGCTATATTGATAGGTGCTATATTACAAAGTCAGATTTTTGGGCTATATTATAGTTATTAACAGGGAGATTGTATTTTTGGAGATACTGAAATATAATTAAGAGTTTATAATGAAAGAGTCTGGTTAGTGGTAGTAGGATTTTTGCTTTTAAAATCAGAGCATCTTTTCCTTCTAAATATTTGCATTTATTCAATTTCTCAATTATCTGCACATATTGCAATTATTCCCTAAGGATCTTTTATATTTAACTTAATCCTAGAGGGGCAGAATATATTAAAAGATAAGTTATTGTCTTTAACGTGTTTTGTGACTAAAAACATTCTGCTTGGGAAAAATAATAATAGGAAAGATTTCTATTGAAAAAGTATTTTTTGCTCTTGGAAAGATGCAGTGAATATGGCACAAGTTAGCATTAAATGGCTATTTCTCTCTTTCTAATTTTTATTTTTTAATTGAAGTATAGTCAGTTTACAAATGCTTTAGGTGTACAGCAAAGTGACTCAATTATACACATATATATACACACATATATATATTCTTTTTCAGATTCTTTTCTATTATAAGTTATTACAAGATATTGAATATAGTTCCCTATGCTTTACTTTCTTAATACTAAGTGCTTTAGTTAACACCATATTTTCTCCTCTAGCTGGTTGTTGTTATTTCTGTTCTTGTGAGCACTTTAAAGGAGAAGTCAGCAGGAAAAGAATAACCATAATTCTCCAGACATATGCCTGCTCCGTTCATTTTAATTGTATTGATATTAAAGAGCAGAAACAAAAATGGGATGAGAGTTCAGTATAGATCCTGGAAACCCCCAAACTATCTCCATTTGCTGGTTTTCCATACAATTGTGGCTTTAAGCTCATATAAAGTTTCTGAATAACTGTCAGGACAATATATGGCTCTGCTTTTGTTCAGCTTATTGCTCATGCTGCAGATATGTGATATGCCTCCATACCAGGGTGTGACGGCTGAAAGGCATCATTAATGTGTTAAATGATGTGTAAGGCTTCAGGCACACTAGGACACATCACTGCAGAGTGATATCCCCAGATGTACAGGTCTCTGCCTTGATTTCAAATAGGAAAGAAAGAAGCTAAATTACCACACAAGCGAAATGCACCAAGAAAATTATAATGTATATATTCACTTGTAATCTCTGGGCCTGATTCAGACCTCATTTGTTTGTTGAAAGAAATAAAAGGTTAAGCCTTCAATTCTTAGGGTTTATTAATCACACAACTGAAACAACAAGGGGAGGATTCATCAGAATGCCTTACTGTAATCTTATTTCCACTATTTTGTTTGATTTTCATTATATTTTAGCTTTCTGATGTACTACACTGGTGCTACAAAACACCTTCCTTCATGCTCTGAAAGAATTCATGTAGATGCTCTGATGTCTAGTTTACTTCCAGGGTGCATAATTATATGTCAGCATACATTTCTAAAGAGACTATATCAATACGTATCTGTAGCTTAATAGCAGATCCAAGCTGTATACCTTTTCTAGTTTTATTTTGAAACGTTTGCTTCTTCAGAAATTCTAAAGCCTGCCTGGCTTTCTTTGACATGAGGCATTCCTCTGTCATATCTATAAATGCTGCTTCTAAATCCCAACAGAACAAGGTAGATAGAGGAAATTTATTGCAGAATAAGGAATGAAGAAGATTTTAAAATATCTGCTTTATCAATGTATAAAAATTAGACTGGATTCTAAGTGTAGCCAAAGAGCTCTGATAGTTTAAGATTCATTTTAAAAAGTGTGTATTGTTGGGCTTCCCTCGTGGCACAGTGGTTGAGAGTCCGCCTGCCGATGCAGGGGACACAGGTTTGTGCTCTGGTCCGGGAAGATCCCACATGCCGCGGAGCAGCTGGGCCTGTGAGCCATGGCCGCTGAGCCTGCACATCCGTGTGTATTGTTTATTCAAGATATATTAAACTATTTTTTCTACTAATAGATGCTGTTACCTTGTCCTGTGAAATAGCAGGTCACAAAAGTATAGGCAAGTATGCTTTTAGAAGTTCTTTAGAAGTAAATTGATAGGTGTGGTTAAAGATCAAAAAGATGTACTGGTTGATTAAAATTATACCAATAACAAAGTTCTAAACTACAGTCCTAGAATCACAAAAAATAAATAAAACAGGAAAAATTATGACTGAATTTCCAGTTCAATCCCTCATGTGATGGATAGCAATTTTTCACTGGAAGAAAATTAGAGATTTGTCTTTGATCATTAAATTAAGTGAATGATAGAGGCCATTCTGTTTAAAGCCAAGGCTAAGAATGTTTTCCTTATATCAGAAGGCCTCAAAGATGCTATCCTTCTTTGTATAAATTGATGGTTCTTCAACAGGAAATCTAAATAAAATTAAGTAGAGTTCTCTCTTTTTTAAATAATATTATTTACTGGTCATTTTTCAATGGGGTGGCAACTGTGAAACTCTTAGAGAGATATCAAACCCCTGAGAAAGTCCTACCCATAAGTGTTGATTCCCTTTCCCTTCATATTTTTGTATCTGACTTAATTTACAGAAAATGGTTAATTTATTCATTATTGTAGATAAGACCTATATTATAGATAGAAACTGAAGGTAAACAGAACATCCATTTGTTTTTGCCAAAGGGACATCGTGGAATAATTGACAAAAGTTGACTAATACCTGCAGATAAGATCATAATATGGACAATGCTAACGTCCTGATTTTGATAAATGTATTGAGGTTATGTAAGAGAGTGACATTGTTTTAGGAAGTTCGCACTGAAGAATTTAGGAGTAAAGGGGCATAATATCTGCAATTTACACTCAAGTGGTTCAGAAATAAATAATATCTCTATAGAGAAGGCAATGGGGGAGAGTATGATAAAGCGAATGTAGTAAAATGTTAATTTTTAGGAAATCTGGCTTAAGGTATATACACATATTGTGTACTATGGTACTATTTGCAACACTTTCATATATGTGAACAAATTAAATTTTATGATAAAAACTGTACACATATATGCACAACTCCAATAGGGTAAATTGAAAGAGGAGGGACAGGTCCATTTACTCTAGGGAAGTATAGAGGTCAAGATAATCTTCATAGAGGAAAAAATAAGTTTAAGTGAAACTAGAAAAAAATATTAAAAATGTGCATGCCTGGATCAAAAATTTCAAGGATTAGGGGTATGTTGAAAAAGGAAATACTGGAGTGATACCAGGACCCAGAGAATGGAGGGACACCTTTTTCAACTATTATAAATTGAGAGAAACAGAGTGGCATTTACCTAAGTGTCATGCTAAAGTTGTTTATTTGATTGTAAGACTGCAAGGCAAAAGAATTCTAGGACTGATGGTACTTCAATGTCAACTACCTGGCAATCAAGAATGTAAGTAGGAAAAGACCAAAAATTTCTAAAACTTTTTTTTTGTTTGTTTGAATGTATGGCTCAACATTTTTTAAATGCCGTTTTAGACTTGAAAATTGTAATTGCAGATAATACGAATACTCATTTAAATCCAATTATGTCATTCTTTCACTATAATTCAGGCATTCACATGTGAAGAATTATACTTATTGACACTGTTCCATGCTCTTTTCAAGATTAAGCTTCTTAAAACAGATTGAATGAGGTTACTCTTCCACTCAATATATGTATTTCCATCCAATATCCCACTATCTAACATACCAGTTGCTTGGTCTTCCTTGCATATCCAACCTGATTTCCTGTTACCCTTTAACAAGATCCATCTCCTCTTCTCAGCCTACCCTTCCTACTACCCAGGAAACTCAATTCCAATATTGTAATATATATACCCTTCCTTTTCTTTTCTCCTATCTGATTTATTCCTATTTTTCAAAGTACATCTAAACTCTTTTTTCCAAAGGTTTCCCTAAAATCCTTCAACCACCACTTCTTAACTCATTTAATTACATAGTGTCTTCTGCAAGTTTATATGATTTGTATAATTTTTTAAAAATCTATACTTCTATCATAAATTCTTGCATGGCTGGAGCATATATTACATGAACATAAAAGGAGCGTTGAAATATACTTGTTGATCCATTAACCCTTTTTACAAATATCTCAGTGGGAAGAAGTTGCTAAGCAGTATGATATTTTGACTTTACTAATTCATTTAAGTTCCAATTCCTTTTTATTTTGGAATCTCAACATAATTAAAAGAGGATTATTATAATTCTTGGTATTATTTATTTATAAATGTTATGACTAAGAACCTTAAAATCTAACACTAAGTGTGGAGAAAAAGTATGAAGATCTGAAACAATTCAAAGGAAAAATCAGTAGCATGTGATCACTTCTTAAATGCGGAATATGAACCAAAGATGATTCCAAGTGTCAGAATTTGGTAAACTGAGGAAAGCGGTGGTCTCATTGGTAGGGAGAAAAAAAATAAGGAGAGAAAGTGGTTTGAGGGAGAATGTTTTCTTTTTTGGATGGTGGACATTTCCAATAATCAATCACTCATTCATTCAATAAACTTTTGAGTGAATACAAGGTGCTAGAAAGCCTTGTTCTAAGTCTGAGAACCACAGATGTGAACATCAGACAAGGTCCAGGCCCTTATGAAATCCACACTCTTCCTAACAATTGTATTCATTTTAACAAAAAGGTACAAATAGGATATTATAACTGGTTCTCAGAAGGGCACTTCTGTAGAGTGAGAACAGAAACCAGACTGCACTATGAATGAGAGAACAAAGAGAGAAGTAAGGATTACTTTATGAAAACATCTAATATTAGACTGAAAATTAGGAGAAAAATAAAATGAAATCATGAAGAGTCAAACAATTTGTAATATGCATACGTGTGTGTATTTAGCGTGTGTGTATTGTTGTTGCTTTTATTTAATTATTTGTAACTTCCTCTAAGATGAATAAAAGCCTATGCAACAGAAAAGGCAAAGAAAAAGAGCCAGGAGAGTGTATATCTAAGATGCTAGAAGGGGAAGAGATTTTCTTGACAGCCCACTCTTTAGAGTCAGGAGTCAATTGGAGTTAGTGAGTTAGGAGGAATAAGATTTAGAAAAGCCAGTGAGATAGCATTTTCCTTTCCCTCCTAAACTTTATGGTCTTAATAAGTTAGGAGGGTGTAAGAGGAAAAAGCATACTCCTGTGTGTCTCCTCTATGCAATACTTCACTTCTGGTCACCAAATATGTGGGGTTTTCCTCACACCAAGCAATTCTGCAAAACCAGCTGGGTGTCCTACGATTTAATTCAATTCTGATACTAGCTACCTGGAGTTAGCATCAGATCCCACAGGTTAGGGCTCAGTCCCATAAGACTTCCCCAACTCCCCTTCAGATACTAATCTCAAGCCCAGGTTGTTATCTTTGCTTCTGACCCAACAGGTATAAATCGGAGTATCCCATGACCCCCTCTTAATTAATGTTCAATTAATTTACTAGAGCAGCTCACAGAATTTACAAAAACATTTTACTTACTAGATTTACAGTTTATTATGTAAAAGAATGCAATTCAGAAACAGACAGATGAAGAGATGAATAGGGCAAGGTACTGGGCAGAGAATTTCCATGCTTTCTCCAGACTTGTTGCCTACCAGCGCATCTACCCAAAAGCTCTCTGAACCATGTCCTTTGAGCTTTTAAGGAGGCTTCATTACGTAGGCATGATTGATTACATCGTTGACCACTGATGATTAAAATCTATCTCCAGCCCCTCCACCCTACCCAGAGGGGAGGTTGAGGAGTGGAGGGGCTAAAAGTTCTTCTAATCACATGGTTTGTTTCCCTGCCACCATCCTTAGGGACTTTCCAAAACTCACTTCATGAACATAAACTCAAATGTGACTGAAAAGGGTTATTATGAATAACAAAATACCCATTATTGCTCTTATCACTTAGGAAATTCTAAGAGTTTTAGGAGCTCTGTGCCATAAACTGGGACCAAGACCAAATATATATTTCTTATTATAAATCACAGTATCACAGAGGGAAAATCATCTGTGTGGAATGAGGGAGTAAAGGATAAGATTAATTATGGGGAAGAGTGGAGATGATAAAGAAGATCTCTTGCAGAATACTCCTAAGAAACCCTGTGATAAATGACTGAGAAGCAAGGACCAAGTTTATTGTAGATGGCATAGGGTACAGTAGATTTTCCCAGCAAAGCCCCCCTCTGTCTCCAAGGCAGCATTTCTTTTTGTAGCTATATGGCATGAATCATAGGATGGCAGAAAGAACACAAGAACAGAAGTTGAAAGTGGAGTTGGAGTTGGAAGACATAAGTAGAAGTTTGATCGCTTGATAAAAAGTTGAAAAAACTTCTTGGATCTCAGTTTCTGTAAAATGGGCATGGGGTGGATCTCAAAACTTGAAAGCTCATATATTCTCTACTAGTGGCCCCTCTTCTTGCCTGAGATTGTTACGTGCTATAGGATAGTGGAGAAAGGGCAGATTCTATGATGGAAGTTGAGAATAAACAGGGACAAATATTCCACTAGTGGAATGATTTTTCCAGAACTGAAAGGTAAACATACTCATTCAAAGAAGAAAACAAGAAGTAGCAATTTATCCCAAGATATAACGTCACAGATTTTTGTTCTGCAATCTGCAATTCGTTCTGTACATGTTTGACTGATGGATTCATGGATACAATCTTTACGTACAGACCATGTTTTTTATCTCACTGACATACTTTGTGAAAGTATTAAGGGCTGGGAACTAACACCCAAATTCACAACATAATCCTCCACAATTTAGAAGGTGCCTTATCATGTGGTCATCACATGGCTTTTACAATGTAATCAAGAGAAAAATCAACAAATTCAATCTCACAAACTAAATTAAAAGGGACACTTTCACATTTCCCCTTTATAGCCATGTCAGAGATAGAGAGGAAGGAGGAATCTAAACACCAGGCCTCGTATCTGTCATAGCCATATCTTTCTAGACGTCGGGAGCTCATTTCTCAAGGCTACCAGTCCATTAACCTTCACAAGAGCAAAAAAAAAGCAAAACAATGAAACACTCTGGAGAAATGGCATTGCTTCTAATCTTGCTTATATATCTTACCATGGGGATTTGAAGATGGAACAAAGACCTCTACCTCCCCAGGCACAAAAATGATACAGACTCCCTGAGATAAATATATAAAATGCCTCATGGTGCATGTTGTAGACATATTTGTGATTTTTCCGAAAAATGAGAGTGGGGTTAGGAAGAGTAGCTGATATCATCCCTGCTGAATCTCTGTCTTTCCCTGTGATTTGTAACTGGGAGGGCCAAAGCATCAACTCCATTTATTTTTTTAAAGTCTTGGCCTGCTCTTGGTTGCCACTTTACCTAGATTCATTCATTGTATATATCTGGAACTATTCGTTTCTTGATAAATGCATTGTCAGAAAGCCAGAGGTCAATGATAAGATAGGAAATAAGGAGCTCTTGCTTGTTTTTATACACTTCTGTTTGACTTAGGAGATAATTATAACACAGATTGATGCTCTTGTTTTAAACAAGGTAGTAAATCAGAGTGAAATATGGGATTTGGGAAAGCCATTTGCCACATAATTATAACTTCTTAAAATTCTTGTGTTCATTGAATATGAGAAGCTATAATCATGAGATACATAGCGATAGCATTACTCATCTTTTTTTTCTCTCTCATGGAAGACAGTTAAATAAACCTAAGTTACAAATCTTTAAATATTATTAACTACAAAGTTTAAATATCATTAACTAAAGCGAAACAAAAGCACATGTTGCTTGGTCTGAGATCTAGCTTTAAGTGGGAGAGATTACAGATTCAGTAAGCAAGATTAAAATAATGATTCAGTGCACTTCATTAAAAAGTCTTGTCTTTTCCATAAATAAACTTTATCACCATGAGACGATGTAAAATTATAAGAATTTCTTCAATATAGGAGACTAGAAGAAAAGTGGGAACAAAGGAGGGATGTGGGATCAGAAAAACACATTTAAACATGGACTCTGCCAGGGGTTATATTCAAAATATCTGTCAACTGGCATGCTAGGGACATGGAGCCTTCAAGTTGGAAAAGTTCCTGCACAGGGATCTGGAGACCACTCGATGCCAGGATTTACCCTTTTGGTTGCTGGATTACGAGAAGAAGGGGGACCTGACAGACTGGTCTGGAGACTCCTCTAATGCCAAGATTTATCCTTTTGATTGCTAGATTATGGGGAAGGAAGTGGGGGGCTTGATATACTGGGTTTAGGGGGCTACCTAGGGTACTTGAGGAATTAACCAGTACAGGTGCATTTCTATACTCACCTTCAGAAGTAACTTTGTCTGCTTCTAACCAGTATGCAAATAAGTACAAAATTTTACTAACCAGCAGAGTCATACTTGGTGAATATTAGCCCTGATGACACCTATTAGTTTTGTGCCTTTGGTAGCTTAACTAACCTCCCTGAGTCAGCCAAGTGAAAGAAAGAAAGTGGTGAATTTCCTGGCTAGATATTTGGCTGCTCTAAGACCTCTTCCAGCTGATGGAATTTAGTCATCTCTCCTTTCTCTTTTCTTCTGACATCCAGTATTCATATCCTCAAAGAAAAGAGCGAGTCCCGCTAGAGAGCAGAGGAACTTCCATAATTTAAACCAAATGTAGAAAAGAAGCTGAGTTTACACTCAATTCTAACTTCCAACTCAAGGTTAGCTCTCCTGGGAGCAGACGTGGGAGTCTGTAGTTCTAGCTGAAGTATTTTCAGGGGGCCATCCTGTCTCTTCCTTTTCTCCTTTTTTGGCTCCAATGTTTATTTTCTTGTGTATAAATTATACAATAATATCTCTGAACTGAATTGTTTGAAATGTAACCCTAATTATGATATCTTGTAGCAACAGTTATGCACAATAAATATCTATCAGCTTAATTTTGCACAGCTTTGTTGATTAGAAAACTGTTTTTTACTCATTCATCACAGTTATCACCTTGGAAAAATGATTGTCTTATTTCAAAGGGATATCACTGGCATGTCTCTGTATACTCTGCAAAGTGTAATTCTTCTATACGTTTGAGAGAATCACAACTAAAACCCCATGAATAATTCTGGACACCACACTGTAAAAAAAACCATAGTAAAAAATATCACAAGAATTATCAGAGAACCGAAAAACAACTAGAAGATTTAAGGGGTGACTGAAAAACACAGGATTTACTAACAGTAAAGAAAAGAGAAATGTTGTGGATGCAAGATAAAGAAAGGTGAGAAGTTTATTTAAATTTTCTATTCCATATTAAAGGCCCTTTGCTTACAATCTGGCAACACAGTATTTTCTTTTTAATTAGGAAAAGATTGTCAGTGGAAAATACAGTTGATGAAATCACCATAAAATTTATATCTGGAAATTTTAAAGATCAGTGATTCCAACTGTTTTCCACCAAGACCTCTTTTTACTAAGCTTCTCCTCAATTCCATATTTTTAATTTTTAAATACAAATTGTATCTATTAAATAAAATGTGTTTCTTTTCTTTGTTCTTAATTAATAAGAGAGTTTTAACTATCTGAGCTATACTACCCAGAGCTTCTGGGGAGTATAAAATAACTGAATAACTATACACAAAATTTGATATAATTATAACTAAGGTAAAGACATTTATAGTTTTAAATATCGTACATAACCTTTTCCAAGCTAGATTCAATGTCTGTTAAGTTCTTGAAAATATGGAAATGCTGCAAGGAGCCCCATAAGTACTATCTCCAGAGCCCCAGATGTTTAAAGATTTCAAATTGGGAAGCAATGGATTAAACTAGCTTAAAATCATCTAACAAATATGATTTATTCTCACTTTGAAGAATTAAATTGAGCTATTTAATGTACCATAACTGTCTAAAAGTAATAAAAAAGAATATCCTGGGGCTCTTTCAAATCTTTTTTTTCCTACCCTTTCTTCCACTCTTTCTGTGAGAACTATTACTTGGCTCTGAGATGGCAGGAGTAGGAAGCATCCAGCAGGTACTCACCAGCCTGGTTAGTTGTGATGCTGACTGCAGCAAACTGTCTCGGTGGTGAGCTCAGCTCTGACACCCCGTTAATGGCATCAATTTCAAAGGTGTAGTTAGTGTGTGCCAGGAGGTCTGTCACTGTCACCGTGGTGTTGGTGAGTCCATACTGTCGAGGGAGGAAGCGGACATTTGGGCTGCATGGCTCACACTGTTTTACGTTCCACCCACATTTTTTACATATGATGTTGAAGGTAACATCTTTCCGGCCTCCTGTGTCCAGGGGCCAACTCCAGTCCAGGATAACCGAGGTCTCATTTATATTAGATATAACATTTCTCGGTGCAGATGGAGGTCCTGCAAAGTAGTTCAACAAAGATTAATGAGCCTCACTTCTGTTTTCTACTACAAGGGAAATAGATCATTTACAGTGGAACTGAAAGAGGTAAATAACCATCTTGTCTTTATTATATACTTTTAATTCATCCTCAGAGGATCCATGAGATTATAGACACATGGATTCAAGAGTGCTGTCCTCCCCGAGCTATGAAGGGGGGAGTTTGACTCCAGGTTGAAGATGCATTCACGAAGTCCAACAAAGGAATTTACCACTAAATTCAATGCCCTTGTGAATAGTTATGAAAACTTTAGTATTAGTTTTATAAATCTTAGTTCTTTTTCCCTATGACCTATGACCAACATATAACAAGAGGGAATAGAAAAGTAAAAATACAAATCCCATGCCTAAACCTCCCCTACCGTGTCAAAATTATGCAAGATCTAAAACAAGATATAGAAAATTTTCTTTCCTTCTGGGTGTCCTGTTGCAGGAAGTGCTTTAAAAACTAATTCATTTTGTGTGATAAATGTTGCATTTGTGGTGAGGCAAGCATGGAGAGTGAAGCAGAGAAAGCTTTTAATTTGCACATGGAGAGCAGAAGGAAATGGGCCAAATGCTTTAAAAAAAAACACAATAAGAAGAAAAAAGGAAATAAAACAAACATGGAGGCATGGGTTGCAGCAAAACTACTCACGGGTACAAGCCATGGATGGAGGGTCTTTGTCTGCTCGGAAGTAATTATTCTCACACCTGCAGTTCACTGAACCATCTTCGTGAGTAGAACTGTGAGGTGGGCACTTAGCACACTGCACATTACCATCCGAAGGCTTGTAGAAACCTGGTCGACAAGCTACAAACAAAATGACTCTTTTCAGATTTTGTGATAATTTTGAAAATATATTCTTGAAAATACATAAAACAGATTTCAGGAGGCTAGGGCATGCATTCACTATGAATAAAATCTATTTCCTTCTCCCAGAATTCATAGAAGCAAATAATGTGGCCCCATGTAGTTTCTCCACATATACGTTTGTATTTGTACCAAATGTTAAGGGGGAAAAAACCCCCACAAGATTTAGATTATTTTGGCACTAGAGTGTGATGAAATTTCCATCTCATGTTTTCACAGCTTTACTTGGCATTGGACTGTTTGTGGAGAAAATAAAGCAAAGCCATGTCATCATGCAGCCATTCCCTTTTTAAACATGATGCAATGTGTACAGTCTCTGCAGTTAGTACTTAATATAGTACCCACTTGTTTTCTAATTAGTTTCTGTGTGAACAACTTTATCCCCACAAATTGCAAGCAACTGAAGAAAGAAGTCACGGCTTTGTCTATATTTTAAGATTCTTGATACATGGTTCTCCTGAGCTATGATATTTTGTTTGCCCTCGACAGTGTCATTCCCTAACTTCTCTGGTAATGGCCTAAAAGAAAGGTCTTAATTTATTTCCTTGTCTGTATCTCAAATACACAGGGAGGTATAATTTCTATTTAAACTGATATACTTGTGAATTATTACTAGATTAACACTTTTAAAAATAATTATGTTATCTTCTTTCTTTCCAGTTGCATCTCTGAATGAATGTTTTTTTTTAAGCCCAATGAACAGGTTGCCAGATATTATTTCAGCTACCCATTTAATATTCACTATCTATTTACAGCTTTTACAGAAATGTCTCCATTATAGTATTTTCATCTAATCTGATATAAAATTTAAAATGCTGTACTATTTTATTTGGTCCATTTTCATAATTACCGTGAGAACTGAAATCATAGTGAAAACCCTAACAAAAGTCCCTTGACATTCCTTTGAGGAAGGAATTCAGGATCTTAAATTTTTAAGTTTCTTTGGAAGCCAATAATTTCTTAAGTCTCTAAAACTCAACTTCAAAGCTACATTGAGATTTGATGGCCTAAACCACCTATAGACTAGACCCTACAGACTATGTTTATCACTGAATTCCAAAATTTTTTTATATCAACTTCATATTGTGAATAACAGGTTATTTGCATTCAAATAAAACCTGTGTGAATAAATCTTAACTTTTATAATCACTAAATGTATTTTAAAAGATAACACACTGTATCTATAATAGTGTATCTCCCTACTGAACATTTCTTGGGAGATAACACTCCCAAAGAAAATACATTGACAAAACCAACAATTAGAATAACTTAAAATGATAGTAATCATTAATCGAGTCTTGCTGTTTTCAAGTTCCTACTAAGAATGGTTGCTCAATGACCATATTACATTAAATTGAACAACTTTTGGTACCATACTGAGAGCCAGTCAAATAAATTCTATTGCCCTAACCAAACTTGGATTAGGATTATAAACTTCTGAACATTGTCCTTAAGCACTGGTTAGAAAGGTCCACTCATATCTCATGTCATATTGCCTCAGGGGGAAACCGTATAAAGTATAAACAAACTATGCACTTAACTTCTGGTTTCAATTTAGCTCATTATTGAGTGCCTTTAAATTTGCAAGAGGGCATTGCTGAGTCTTTAAAAGATTAAGTTGCAGTGTTCCAATGTACTTTGTTATTTTGTTTGCTTGTAAATTTATCTCTGTGTTTTTATTTCAGGCTTTTATAGTTTTTACAACATTAGGTATAAAGGTATTCACTAAACACTCAATCACTTTTTGTTAATACTATAAACAGCTATACTATGTGATACTTAAAGACAAGATAGTCACACAATCAGTTAGCTACAGCACCACAGCACAGAATTTCTGATACTATTGAAAGTAGCTATAGTTATTAAGCCTATAAGTTAAGAATGTGACTTGAACTAGTAACCAGACTTTAATTATGAGTAAATAATAACCTTAGAGATGAGAAGAGTAAAAGACAGGTAGGCACATATACATGCAGTTGAATAAATATCTGTCAATCATCTACTTTTGTTCAGTCTCCTCATTAGTCTTAAAGATACAAATGTCCCTAATTCTGTCCATCCCAAAAAGGCCCTTGAAATTTGAAAGCAGGCAACAGAAATTTAACACAGGCCACATGGAGCAAGCACTCCATTCTGACTGATCTGTTGGAAGAAATACACAGAAGGACTCCCATTTGAGAAAGATTAAGACAGTACGAGTTGGCCTGTAAGAAGCATAATTAAATACACAAATAGATCAACATGAAAAGACAAACTGTTAACTAGAGGAATGTGGTGGGTGCTGTTGGTTACATACTCAGTATCTCAGTCCTGCTTCCTGTTTGCTAATAGAATCCTGATTTTGTTCAGAACTGCATTCTGCCAAGTACTCCCTAAGTCAGATCATTGCAAATAGGGGTGGATGGCCAAAGTTATGGCCAAAGAGATGGCTAAAGAGATACAAACAGAACTCTGATGAAAGTCTTTGGGATACCTTGCATTGATTATGGGCGTAATGACTTACAGGAGACACTAAGTTAAAGGCCAAGAAAATCAGAGAGATGTGTACCCTGCTCTTGTTGACCCAGCAAGCACAAATCTTAGGATTTCTTAACATTTTTTTTTTTTTGCGGTACGCGGGCCTCTCACTGTTGTGGCCTCTACCGTTGCGGAGGTGCAGGCTCAGCGACCATGGCTCACGGGCCTAGCCGCTCCGCGGCATGTGGGATCTTCCCGGACCAGGGCACGAACCCGTGTCCCCTGCATCGGCAGGCGGACTCTCAACCACTGCGCCACCAGGGAAGCCCAAGATTTCTTATAATGTCAGAAAAGTAACACCTTGTTTGTTTAAGTCACTGTAGTCAAGTTTTCTTTTACTTGCAGCAGAAAGCATTTCTAAATGATAAAAAAGACAAAGAGAATTCAGTTGAGATGTATTAATTATATAGAATAGCTTAATGGAGCTAAAAAGATCCTAAGAAAACCCAATGGTCAGTTTGTGTGTTTTACGTCTGAAAATCCAGGATGTTAGGTGACACACAGTTAGGGACAGACTCGACTCTGCATCTTCTGGCACCTGGTAGCTAGCTGATAGGATTTAATCATCAATTAACAGATATTCATTGAATGCTAACTCTATCCTGAGTACAATGCTAGTTTCTATGGTAATATCCTAAATTTGGTCGACACTTTTACTCTTTATAAAGGACTTTCAAATACACCATCTCGCGCTTCCCTGGTGGCGCAGTGGTTGAGAGTCCGCCTGCCGATGCAGGGGACACGGGTTCGTGCCCCGGTCCGGGAAGATCCCACATGCCGCGGAGCGGCTAGGCCCGTGAGCCATGGTCGCTGAGCCTGCGCGTCCGGAGCCTGTGCTCCGCAACGGTAGAGGCCACAACAGTGAGAGGCCCGCGTTCCACAACAACAACAATAAAAATATATATATATATACCATCTCAATTAAATCTCACAACAGTTCTATTGAAATAATCAAGGTAGATATTAATTTTCTTAAATGAACAATTGAAGCACAAACAGAATGCCCAAGATAACAAAGAAATTCATAGTCCGAATAAGCAAGAAAATTTCTGCTTTTAATTTTATGTAAATCACTCATTAAAAGCAAATCATTTTCCTACCAATTCTAAGCTGTTGGTATGACATTGAAGAATAGTCATCTAAAAAATTTAATGCAACACATTTAATTAAACACATGCAAGTCTTTTTTCATCTATTCCTAGTTAAGACACCATTTCAGAAAGGCTGATGTTCTCTTGCATTCTCCAGGATTTTCTATCTATTTGAGGTGTAACATTGTTATGGGCAGATGAGCAATTGAACTTTTGTTGGAAGGGCAGAGGTTGTCTGTCAACTTTAAGAATAGGGTGACCCCACTATATGTGGGAGCCATACAAGTAAATTTTCTTTTTCTTGATACAAACAGAATCTCTAAATCCTTGACTCATATTGTTCAACAAATTTGAGAATATGACTGAAAAGTTTGTATTCACTAATAAAATTATGATACTAGTAAGAAACATTATCTTTAAATGTATAAGGGGAAATTCTTTATATATTTACTTCAAACTTCTTCCCACCAATAAATAATCTCCCTCCCTTGCAGTAAATCATCTTGTACTGAAATACCTATCCTTTTGTTATACCTTCTTCATTCTTAAAAAAATCCTCATGGAAAAATTTGAAACTCTACCTCTACGGGGCATTAGTACTTGTGTTTTATTATCTTTGCTTATGGTAGCAGAAGCAATGATTGTAATTTAAAAGTATCTCCTTCCCTTCCTTGAATATAAAACTGCTAATATAACAATGTGCACATTTCTCTCCTTATGCATTACGTTAGAGAATGAGAAGGTTCAGCATACGAAAAGTAAAACCCAGGTAATAAGTAGAAAGTAGATATGTTAATGTGTTTTCTTACTTAAAGGAAGTCTTTGTCAACTTATTACAGAATATCAAAGAACAGAGAACATGCAAGAAAGGTAAACAAATTAATACTAATTCAGCTTTATCCAGCTTTAAGTTTAAAAACAACAAACAAACAAATTTCTGCTATATACTTAAGGCTTTCCCTGTGTTGGCCAGCTAGAAAGCAATACTTAACTAAGGTGGAAATGCACATACTCAAAGCCTGCTGCCAAAATGACAGAATTCTGATTTACATCTTTCCTCCCATAACCCAGCAGTACATGTTCTTGTCAGTCAAACACTGGTAGAATTATTCATAGATTTCTACCTCAGGGTAGTAAAACCAAAGAGTGATTAAACAGTGTAAGATCTTTTAAGCGGAGGCAAACTGCTGCCCCTTTTTGGGTCCCAGAGACGTTTTATCCCCTTGCTGTAATGGAGATTTTTGAACTAGTTAATTGTGGCAGGAACTCTGGGCTTTGAATAAGCAAAGTAGGAATGATACACGAAACTAAATTAACCATTAAAAATGGGATGTAGCACCTCCTCAAATCCTACTGAATATCATCATGGATTTACTAGGAATCAGACTTGTTCATGTAATGTTTGGATTTCATTTATTCACTTTCAAAAACCAAACATGTACTGATCTCCTAAGATGACCTAGACATTTTATTGTGTCCAGTCACAGTGATAAAATTCACAATCCTAGCTTTAAACAGGAGACCAATTAATTCCATATGGTGCCGTTATTTTAGAAATGGATCTTCTCACTTGAGAATGTAAGTGCTAAGACACTTTGCAACACAACAGTTTTAAGTAATCTTCACCAAGAAATTCCCTAATTTCACTTCTCTATATCCCAACTCTTCAAGGTTTTCAGCATCTTACAGGAAGACCACTAGACTGGGAAAGAGGAAACGTAGGTTTTGATCTAGTTTTTTCTACTAAATAGGTATTATCTCAAAGTCACTGACCAGGTGTCTTCCAGTTTTTATGAGGTAGTTGGGATAGTGACTTCCTCTTCTAAAATAAGTCTGAAGATTCATTTTTAGTTATTATTATCTGTTCCCAGGTTAGATCCTGAGCAATATAGAGATACGAGATTTTTCTTATTCATTTTGCATGCTCTGTGTCCAGCACATTGCCCAGCACCTAGCAGTTGATGAAATACATTTTTTAAATGAATAATTAACTTGTAACCAATTGTCCTCTCTGGATTTCAATTTCTTCATTTATCAAATGATGGTTATCGACTATCTTGTCTCTTAATATTCTTCAGGCTAGTCACTTTAAAAGGTTAATGCTTCATATACCAAAATTTGTAAGATTCCTAGAACTTTCTAAGTAGAAAAAATTAGGAAAAGCATCTTCACTTTCATCCGTGATTTAAGGATTAAAATAAGCCATTGAAATTACAAAATCACATAGGGCAACAAGACAAAGAACAGAGGCTCTCTTCTGATTTAAAAGAAATATACTTGAGTCAAGAAATGACAGGTTTTTGCCCTTCTCAGTGTTTTTCTATATCAGAGCAGTATATATTCAAAGGGTATGTGGATTTCATGATTGGATGGATTGAACGATAAATTCACTGCCAAGCAAATAATTCCCTATTATTATATTTTCATCTTACCCAGTAGCATAATAGAACTATGTTTCATTATATTCTTCCTTTTATGTATATTTTAGATAGAGTAGAATGTTTAAAAGCTGGGAAATCTTATAGGAATAAATAAAAACTAAAATATTGATATTAATTATTATTTTAAATTTTTTAAAATGTAGGAAAGTGTGATTTTCTTTTGCTCTTTTAACAGTAAGGAAAACTAGCACGATACTGAAAATACAATTTAAAAGACAAAACATTTTCCTTCTGTTAGTCTGAAGTGAGGTTTTATTTGTCTTTTTCTTGTTAATCTACTTTTTAGTTCCTCTATTTTAAGTGCCCAGTTAGTGAGAGTATGCATGTTCATTTACTAAGCGAACCCCAAAACTTATTGAAAAAGCCCCAGGATGGGCCACAGTAGAACAAAAATGAAGAAGCTCTTGCCAAATGTTAATTTTCTATTGAGAACACTAAAAATATGAATAAAATAAGAGAAGGAAGCCAAAATAATACCAATTTGTAATAAATGAATTAGAAATATTTTGGGAATCTGCTGATTCCATATTTATAAAGCGGTAAGAATAAAACAGGAACTAAATACTATGGGTCAGTAGTGGGATAAAATAACAAACTACCAGCTTTGGAAAAATATAAAGAAAAAAACTATGAAATAGGGAGTATTATGAGCACTAGCTATACAATGAATAATAATTATAAAAAAGCTTCCAGATAGAATCTTGGCCTCATTCCCAAAGCACATAGCACACTTTTCCTCTAAGATGTAATTGATGGGCTTGAGTTATGCTGATACAGAGAATGGGTAAAGTTACCATAGTGAAAGGAAAACAAATGCACTTAGTAAACCATGGTGGCTACTGTTGAAAGAAAGTAGACAGCTTTTCAATTGCAAAGTGAATTTTGTCTCCAGTTGACTAATGTGGTTGACTTTTAAGAGAAAACATGGTACTAATTAAGGGTTAAAAGGCTCATTTCAATTTGAATTAACTTTAAATTAAAAAATAAAGCTGTTGGTAAATAGGGTCTTTTTAGTATTCAGACCTGAGCTCTATACACACAGGGCTATAATATCAATTCCCAGCCATAAACACAAACTAATGACCATAACCAGCACTGACTAAACAGATGATTTCCTGGCCTTGCAATTCCAGGCCTGAAAGGGTCTATTTGCCAGTACAAGGTCAAAGCAACTGTTTATTCCCAAAATGAGCTGTACTCCACAATCTTACAGGAACTCTATTCTTTGCCATTTGAATAGAGGTACAATGCTTTGAGGCAAGGCAGAGGCATTTCAATACACTGGTAGTGGCTACGTTCAGTCATTAAACCCTGCCTGCAATGTGCAGCATTTACAAAGTGATCAAGTGTTTCCTTCTTCTGTTCCTTCACTGTTCAATAAAAAAGGCCTAAGGCAAAATGCCACCATACTATTACACACAACAGAATCAATCACAATCTAGTGTGGCTCAAAGATAGCTTAGTAACAAGACTTTATTGCATTTGTTGTTGTTCCATCAGATTTAGCAAGACAGGTGCCAGTAACACTGAAATATGTTCAATGCATGTTCACCACCAAGAGAATGTTAAAAGAGACCCTGCTCCTAAGGATGCTGTGTTTTGCCAGCTTTTCAGTTGTCTTCTACTTTCAAGGAAGAACGGTGTGCTTTAGGAGTAGGAGTAGTTGAGTTTTTCTATTCTTAATTATCAATGCCCAGAGAATGAGACCAATTAATAAAATTTACAAATTCATAGAAACATGTATGTTATGAGCAGGTAAATACTAAAACCGGGAGGGAGGAGGGGAGGTGGGGGAGGGAGGGAGGGAGGGAGAGAGAGAGAGACCGATAATGAAAGAGAGAATCATTTTTATGGGATATTATTGTGGTGAACATAAAATGCATAGGACCCAAACCTATACTCAGAATATATTGAGAGACAGCCTGGAAAAGCTTTTGAGAATAGTGCCAGAAGTTTTCTTTAGAGCAGAATAGCATTGGAATGTCTAAGAAAACCATTCCTTGGAAGGGATTTTGGAGGAGGTAAATCACTTCCATGTCAAAATAAGCCCTACTATGGATTAGCATTTTCCAGACTACAATGGAAATATAGCTAGAGCTTGGAGATGTCAGCAGTCCAATACTCACCTTTATAAGTCAATTTTAGGAGAATAGAATTGCCATCATAGATTCATAGTCACCCAGATTAGAGTTTGAGATACAAGTCATGAAAACTTCAGATGCTATTTCCAAGGATCTGTTGTACATGAATGCATAAAGAACAACCAGGTCCTCTGTATGTTTATATGCACAAAGATATATGAACAATGCTATTTATAATATTGGCAAATGAGAAAGAATATAATGTCTCAAATTAGAAAGGTGGTTAAACTATGCTATGTTCATACAATTCCATATATAAATTATGCTATTCTCATACATTTATGAGACACATTATGTCTCACTCAGAAAGATGCTCATAATATTTTATGGTAAAAAAGCAGAATAAAACAATGTGTATGCAATCCTTTTATTGTTTATATTTTTTGCTTATTAACATATCACTTATCTAATGAAAAACTTAAAAATATTAAAGTCTTAGAATTATAAAGATTGCACATACACACACAAAAGAATCAAAACACTATAGTTAATGAACGTGTGTGTGTGTGTGTGTGTGTGTGTAATTTGGCCTTTAGGTGTATATCACGTAAAGTGCAAAACTAAATGTGTACTATATGTGGGGCCTAAATCTACACATCTATATTACTCTCTCTCACTCTCTTTTCCTACACACACACACACACACACACACACACACACACACACACCACAGTTTTGATTAGCTCTTGCTTCTATTATACTGGTCAAGGAGTTTCATTTTTCTTCTCTCTCTTCTTTAAAAAAGCAACATAGGGGAAAATTATGGTTGACTGCAAATGTTGATAGCCCCACTAATGTGAATTTCACACTTTTGATCTCAAGTAATTCTATCTCCACTTGGGAAAATTTACATAGAAAATAGCACAATTTTAAAAATCCGGGATTTAAATGAAAACCTATAAAAGGTGGAAAACTCAGAGGAAAAGAATTCTGTAAACACTGCAAGACACGTTGCAAAAATATTTGCTCTCATAGCTACACTGGTAATGATCCACTCTCTAAAAAAAAGAGAGAGCCATCTAGAATTTGGTGGAATGATGACATTATTGTATTTAAATCAGCTTTATATTTTAGGCAAGTTTATTTTTAAATAATGTCATTTTCTATTCTGAGGAAATACCTCTGCAACTTTCAAATGTATACCTTAACAATTCTTATAATCCTATCACCTTTCCATTCCATTTTTATTGTTAAATTTATGAAAACGACTATTTGATAATATTCTGGTTAGAAAGCAAATGGATTTAAAATAAACCTCTAATGTGTCTTTTATACACTGAGCATTCACTTTATGATCACAAAATATTACCAACTAGGAGAAGTCTGCAATTTAAAAGTATTCAATATTTACTTTGACTTACTTCATGGCTAACAACAATGTATAAGGTAATATAGAAAAAAAATGAGCTAATATAATTCTAGGATCTCTTTTAATTTATTTTTATGCTTTTGGGAAATACTTGCTCCAAAATAGAAAGGGGATTAATATTCAAAGCATTCTGAAATTCACTTCCTTAAATGTGTAAGAATGGATTTCACAAGGAAAATAAAAAACTATTAAATTAGATGCCCATTGGATCAGCACAATCATTAGCTGAATGAGTGTTTCAAAATACCTTAAACCAATCATTTATTTTGAAACTATTAAGGAAGACACAAATATTCATAATTGTGTAGAACAGTATGTTTATAAATTTGAATTTCACCTAAAATTAATTCCATCTTATTCAAGAAAAAAATATTTTTCTATTTGCACAAGAAGGGCAGTTGCCACAGAAATAGAGAGTAGTCTTTAATGGTGTTATGAAAATAAAATGCAACAGGCTTGAATACCTTAAAATGGTTAATTTCTAAATATAGAGATGAACATTTTTTTCATAGTTATGACTATTATCCTAGAACATTACATTCAACTTGGAAGACAGATGCATTGCAACAAAAAGACTAAAAAGGTTAAATCCATCTGAGAGGAGGAGAGAATTAAAGGGCAGAAAGAATGGGAGAAAATATAGAGGCAATATTAAAATGCATTGCTTACAGTTGGCAAATATATACCACTCAATACAAATAACTGGGACACAAGAGTTTGGAACATAAGGAGTAAAAACAACAGCAGGAATATGTCTGCTGCTTTCATTCACTCTGGTCATCTCAGATAACTTCAGATTTGGTAAGCTGTGCTCAGTGTTGCTATCCTTGAAGTAGTGGGAGGGGAGGGAGAGAGAGAGAGAGAGAGAGAGAGAGAGAGAGAGAGAGAGAGAGAGAGGCAGGATGGAAGGACAGAGAGAGGAGGGAGTGGGAGGGAAAGAAGAATGGGTGTGTCTTTGTGTATGCTAAAATAGCCACATGCAGTGTGTGTGTCTTGTCTGCAGCAGGTGTGTGTGTTTCTCTCATTTAGACCACTGTGTGCATTCTGCAAGTGTTACTTCAGGGCAGAGATCATTACATTCCACCCACTCTCTGGAGTAACTGTTTAAGATTTTGTTAACTGACTTCGGAAATTCATTCAAGATAACTGTTTGTCTTCTTATATTCTGCAAAGTTAGGGGTTTAGATCTTGTACATGAGGCTAGATAGGTGAGGGATTGGGAAGGAAATTGGGCATTGAGTCATATCTTATCCCAGCAGCCTTTGAAAAGCCAGGCAGATTGCATTACCTGCTTGCATCACCTTCCCCAGATCTAGCTACCTGAAGAGAACACCTCACCTCTTTGTAATATAATAAATACCATTTACTGAAAATCTCCTCCATGTCAAGCACTACACTTCTGTTTCATCTCTGCACTTACAAAAACCATGTGAGACAGGTATTATCTGTTTTTCCTGAGGAGATGATTGAAGTTTAATGATATTAAGTGCATTAGCTGCTTACCCCACTATTTTAAATGTTGTAACCAGAAATTATACCCAAGTCTGAGGGATTGCTAGACACAGATATGTACGTGTTTTTGTTTCCATTGTCTTCTCATCATGTAAAACTTAAAAGTGATAACTAATAAAGAACTGACAATGGATCCATCACCCTAAAATTAATGTAACAAATTTATATAGTATGACTATAAAAATATTAGACAGATCTTACTGGCACAAGGAAAATAGATTATCTCATTTTCTTGCAGTAACCGTTTGCCAATAATAATTTTTTTCAACAATATCTCAAGCCTACGTCTAGCAAGATGGATGGCTCTGATGGAAGGAAATTCTATTCATAATGAACAGAAAATGCTTAACTGTTGTAGGTCTGTTAGAAAGGTATTTGTGAGCTAGATTTCTGTGCAGGGGAATCTGCCTGCTTATCATAGATGGGATTTTCTACTTTCTCTTTGTTACCAGCTGAAACAAGGAACTTTATTTTGTAGTGGGGGAAAAGCATACCATAAACAGTTTCTAATCAAAAACAAAAAGGGCTAATGCAATTTCACTTTACGGTGTAATTTATTAGTCTGTTAGACATAAAGAATTCTCAAGTAGCCTAGGAAAATACAGTATTCAACTTTATATATCATATAGGTGTTTTTCACTAAAAAATTACATTGTATTTGGAGTTCTTCAAAGTATCTACTGAAGAGTAAATACTTAGGATACTAACAAGAGTTAAACAAAATAGCAACTTTCCCAAGACTGGGGGAGATTTGATACACTTCAGAAGAGGTGCTTAGATCAGACAGAAAAAGACAAATATCATATGAATATCACTTACATGTGGAATCTAAAAAAAAAATGACACAAATGAACTTATTGACAAAACAGAAATAGAAAGGGGATAGCTGGGGTGGTGGGGAGAGATTAAATTAGGAGTTTGGGATTGACATATACAGACTACTGTATAAAAAATAGGTTAAAAAGTAAATCCTTGTTAGGACCTACTATCTTGTAATAATCTATAATGGAAAAGAATCTGAAAAAGAACACATATATATATGTATAACTGAACTACTTTACTGTACACTTGAAATTAACACAACATGTAAATTAACTATACTTCAATAAAAAATAAATAAAAATTTAAAAAAGAAAAGATGCCTAGAAAAGGCCTTAGCACTCTCCCCAATCTGTACTTGTCACTCTGATTATATATTCAGCACAACTAAGTAACAACTGATTTTAAAACCAATAAATTTTTTATTAATTAGGAACAGAAAATAGCACATTTAAAATGCCTTAACATAACTTATAACCTCGGGATGCATACAATTTTCCTTCTGAGGAATCTTGGTTCACAGTACTTTCAATTTATTTGATGATAATATAGTAGGAAGCTATATCTTAAAAAAGGAGAATAAACTGTGTGACTACATAAATTTAATTTCATGTTCAGTAATATCTGAAATAATCCAAACTCATAGTCCAGTTCTCATTTTTGATTGCCTTCACATTAAACCATGTGTGCGCTTATAGGACTGAGAAAATTGCCACTACCTGAAATCCTTCTCCCAAAACTGTGCTTAACTCAGTTGACAAGTGATATATCTCGCAAGGCAATAGAGTTATTAGACCTACATGTAAACTACATGCTGAAGGTTTGACCCTGTTTTTATAAAACACATGTATAAAAAACATTTTACTCTTTAAAACTCAACTCTTATTATATTACTGTGGTGTGACAGCTAAGATAATGAGCACCTAGAATGCTTGGCTCGTGAAAAGTGACCAACAAATGCAGTAAATTTTGAGAGAATAATAGAAGCTTTCTCCTTCTCTCCATAGCAGTGTCCCATTATAATATTTCCCATGCCCAATTACTAGGTTTAAACAATCCTAAACATCTTAGTAGACCAAATTTCCCTTTAAAGAATCAGTCTCATGCAATGAATCAATAATGAAGTTCCATAATGCAAAAATAGGAAGAAGACAAGACAATTAAAAAATATATATGTATGTGTTCCATTAGGTGCTAAATGCAGAATATATAATATATGTAAGATATACATAATATAAAATCTTATATATATGATTAATGATAAATCATATTTTAAAACTAGAAATAAAGAAGACTAGGCGTCTCTTCAGTTTCTCCTAAACATTTTTTTTAAAGAAATTCTTCAATTACATTTAAGCAACTATCTCCAGGATAAAAAAAAAAAATATGAGGTCTATTTACTAAAGAAATTTAATTCCCTGAATGAACATATTAGCCTAGAAGAGAAAAGGTGTACGTGAATTTCCAATTGAGTAACAATAATGATCACAATATGTACACCATCTAACCTTAAAAGTGAAATCTATCATCTTCTGTGATATGTACAAAGCACTAAAGGATGTATGTGTTATGTAAAAGACAGAAGCAAAAAGTGGAAGGCAGAGCATTCTAGGGTGAAAGCCTAGAGGCAGGAAGGAGTTTTAATAGTTTATGAAAGTGAAAGAAAAAAGAGAGTATAGCTGAAACTGAGAGGATACATGGGTCTCAAATCAGTCTGGGGAGGCACGCAGACCAATCAGGCCATGCAGTGCCTTCAGGGTTATATTAAGGGCTTGTTTTTACACAGTAAGTGGTGCGGGAGGTCGTTGAAAGGTTTTATGCTAAGGTACACCACAGTCAGATTTACATTTCAAACAGCTCATCCTTGCTCCTTTGGCGAAAACGCATCGAACTGAGTCAGGAATGGGGCAGACAAGATGCTACCGAAATAATTCAGATTAGAGATGATATGACATAGATAGAAAAATAGTTATGGGCATAGAAGATAGAAAAATAGTTATGGGCATAGAAAGATGTGAATTCATTTGAGAGACATTATGTAGGTAACGTTGATAGCTCTTGGAAAGAGCGCAGATGCCGAGCGTAAGGTAGAAGAAAGCATAAGGACTGACATCTAAGTTTCTTGTTTGAGTTTTTGGGTGCTATCCCTATTTCCTGAGGATGGAATGAATGGATGTATATAGGTAAGGACACAATAGTTTAATTGGGGGTATATTTCATTGTGTTAGGCAATTGGAAATGCCAAGTAAGCATTTGCTGTACTAAATTGTGTGGTACTTATATTATTTGTACTGCAAAGAAACTGATTCCAATATTTTCATGTTAAGGAAAATGCTGCATTTAGTTTTCTTTGTCCTATAGGCTTTCATTTAATGACACCAGATGAAGTTGGTTATCAAGAATATGGGTTTTGAGAGGAGCCAGCATAATCAAGCAATATATGGCTTTTTTATGTAAAAAGAGTACAATAAAATATTGCTGGAGAAATCTTCCATGTTACAGATATATTAGAAAAAACAAAGTGTCTTTACTAAGTTGGGTGATTTTTCCACTTAGAACATGGTAGTAATTAAACCAGAATATTGATTTTGATTTGCTCATGAATAGATACTTGGCTTCCCAAACAGAAAACCTATGTTCATGAACTCAACATTTGCCTGATTTTTGCTCATACACATTATTTATCACAAAGCAGATAAGGAAAAAATATTATGAGCAGATCATCAAAAATATATCATGACTACTGGAGCAACATTTTAAAATGCAACATTAATGCTAAGATATTATTTTAATGTTCATATTGTAATTAAGAGCACACATGCAGACTTCTCAGTTTCGAATCTTAACTCTGCCACTTCCAGACTATGCAGCTGCACAAGTTACAAAGCCTCTTCATTTCTCAGTTTCTCTGTGTCCATAATATAGGGATAGTAAAAGAGACCTACCAGGATTTCATAAGAATTAAATGAGAGTATAATGTTTCAAATACATATCATAAGTTAGTATTACTATATATTCATATAAGTAATTAAATATTTACATAGTGTATACAAACATTTCTAAAATCTATGACAAAAATCAAAAGATTTGTCATTATACTTTAACAATATTAAACCTCATCTTCCTTTTCTTAAATTTTCTACTTTTGGAAATATATTAGGCATTCATTTCTCCTTGAAATATTACTGCAATATCCTTCTCTGTTAAAATTATAATTTTCCAGAGGATTCACAAAAATATATCACAATACAGCACCTTCTTGTCAAAGTAAATTATTGATAGATGTTTGGCTAGTCCTTCACTGTTCCCAATACTTCCAATGATCTCTTTGTGACCCTGGAGATTTCCATAGATATATTATGGCTATACAACTTTTTAGTTAACACAGACAAACCAGAGCAATGTTTTGCCCTTGGTTCCTGGTTGATACGCCAGTCCATCCCATCACACATGACTAATGCCTTCACTTTCTCTGTAACCCTTGTATTTACTGGTGGAAGGTGCTGAATGGGTCTCCTCAGGGGTAATTGAAACAATTACCTCTGACTTTATAGCTCCAAGCCTCTTTGCTTCTTTATATAGATTCACTCTTTCCACCCCCAGTACTGCCAATTCTTTATTTTTATTTTCTGGCTGCCATACGCCCTAGCAAACACTTAACAAATTTGGCCGACTTGCCTCCACATCTTCTCCTCACTTCTTGAAGGAGCCTCTTTTACTGAGTTTCAAAACATATCTGACTTTGAAACTCTTTAGTTTTCCTGAGACTTATTTCTTCTTAAGTACAGACTAAGGTGATATGATCCTTTCAACTTTCAGCCGCTTGTCCAAATCTGTATCATGTTGGCACTGACCAATGTCTCCTCTGTCTGATAGCTTTTCTGACAGTTAATGAGAAGTAAAAGGCTAGAGCTATTAGTCCAAATCCTAGGGGATAAGTGTCCAGATTGTGAAAACCACATGCACATATGGCAATAATTGGCAGGCTCTTTTAGGTGATCACAGAATTATTTCCAAAGACCCAATGGATACTTGAATAATTCCTTGGTGCCAAATAGGAAACCCTCCTGAGTATATACTTCTTTTTGTGCAGTCACTGTGTTTTGTTTTCCCCAAATGGACTTTTCCAATGAAGCAGATTCATTTGAATAGTTTATGCCAGAATTTATATAATTCTACCAAAATTCTAGACTTACTCTATGGCAAGTGAAACCTCAGAAATAAGATATTTCAGCTCCACCCTGCATAAGGTATTATAGAGCTAAATGAACAGAAGCCAACACATTTACACATCTAAATATCATAGCGCTAGGAGCAGCCGCTCAGCCTTATAAATTATATTCCTTCAGGAAGCCTAATACCATTTATAGAATGCTATTTTAACTCTTTCTCATCCTTTTGATTTTTGCAAAAGTAGCACAGCATGGAGTCTATTTCTCTTGTGGCATTTATTAATTGAATATTTAGGGATTCAATTTTATATATACTTCTAAACCTGCTCCTTTGTCCAAGCCGATTTACAAAGCTCTTTGATACTCCTTTCCGTTTACTTATACTTGGTAATAAATTAAGCATTCCTCAGAATCACAAGCAATTAATAAATGAGTAGAATGTTGCAGGTCTTCTAACGGACTAACAGAAATTTAAAGGGAGTGCTTATTTATTGAAGTAGTTTCAGAACATTTCCTTAGAGCATAATTATTTTAACTTATTTTATCTTAATATTTACATATTTTAACTTACTATTATTTTATCAATAGTTTGAACTATAAGCACAGCTTCCTTATTCAACTCTATCCTTTCATGTAGAAGAAAGAACAGTTCAAGTTTGGGAGGTAACAGACCTGTGCTCTAGTCCTGACCAGCCCTACCTAGCTGTGTGCTGTCTTACGTTGAGGGAATTTGTACCAGACCCCATGGTGGGTCTCAGACCTCATTGGTGGTTGTAGATGGGATTGATACCAGGTCTTCCTCCATCTCATGTGCTGCTTCCATTGTGCTCACGGCATAGAACTTTAAGAGCAAATAACAAATTTATCCCGGGTCAATTTAACCTGGAATGCATGTGCTTTTGATAATATTTTATTCTACATACATGTTCCTATATTGAACTCTGGGAGCAGTCTAATACGCCAAGCCAGTGGTGTGAACTTCCCCATGGAGAAACAGAAACAAAACAAGTACCCTTCCCTAAATTTATATTATCCATCATTCCTTCCTCTATCAATTATTATTGGCACAAAATTGACTTTTCAATAGCTAGGATGATACTGATTCTGCTTGAGGAATTTCTTTTCAATTTTACTTTACAGAGGAATTTATAGTCAATTCATTGAGATAGGTTGTTACTTACCACGTGAATAAAGTAATTTTAGTCAATAATACCATATTTGAATATTCCATTGACGATTTTTCAGAAGTTGTAGAAGACTTTCAAATACTTTCTGTGATGCTGTATCTCTGTATTCATTGCTGGTAACCTAATAATTAATTTTTGCTAATCAAGATTCTAAATAAGCATATAATTAAGTTTAAACAAGGATTAAAAACTCTTGCTATGTAGCTCCATGGCTTTAAAGAAAAAAGTTCACAGGATTGTTGTTTTATTTAAAATCTCATATCCTAGAATAAATAGACTTGGTCATCTATTTACCACTCGTCTCCCAGGATTAGAAGATGACATAAGATAGCTCAATGACCACATTGGAGAACATGTTTCCCCTAAAGCAAAGATAATATCCTTGTAGTCACCTTTAGTTTCTTATCGCAAGTTACTCTTTCATTTGCTGAATTTCCATTCGTATGTGTCGACTATAACTTGATAATTAAACACCTTTGGGACACTAGGGAACACCATGAGATGAACACTATTCTGAACACAGCTGGAGGCCACTGAAATGCTGCTGCATCAGACGAAGTGAAAGGCTTGGCATCGTGGGAGGATAATGGCAGGGAGTTGGCACTTGCATGTTGTTTTCCCCAACATTTTCTATTTGAATTCTTTGTACATGCATGCATGCCTATCATTCTCCTAAATATTATCAATAAAATGAGTAGTATGACAATATAAATTAAACAGTCACCCTTCTCAGAAGTATGTAATTTTTTCAATATCAGAAATTTCTAGTGCTTAGAATTCTGAACATTTTGAACACAGCCATTGCTTAAATCCACACATTTTTAAAATAATAACAGAACAAACTGGTGTTTATAAATGTTTTATATGTATGTATATGTATACCATTATTTGTAGACACAAACCTAAGAGTATCTTAAATTCACTTCTATGGATACTTATAGGTAGCATATGAAAAGCAAGATGTTACACCATGAGCCTCAACTGAAAATGTGCTAACCTTTTTTTTTTTTTAATAGGGAATTCACATGGTAGCTTAGCATTAAGAGAGAGAGAAGCTATTTCAACATTTTATGGCATCAGTTTACACAGTCTGAGGCCCCCATTTTCACGCAAAGTATAAGCCTGTCTCCCAACAGGACAAGTTTGGGGCAAGTCCTCTCCTCTGGATAGGGTTTTGATGAGTAGTGGCACTGTGCTTAGTCTCTGCGAGTTTCAGTTTTGTCACCATCCTGACTGGTGTACTAACTATGTAGTTCTTCTGTTTGTAATTTTAGCACTTGCTTATACTTCAATCTTAATATGTTATACTCTTATTATCTCTCTGTGGGGCTCTCAACCCTATTACACTGAAAATTCAATGAGAAGAGGAGTTATCCCTTATATATCTTTGTATATTATGTATCCTAACACTCCCCAATATAAAATTGATAGTTAATGTTTATTGAAACAGATTAACTCTAATACATACATACATACATGCATATGCACTTGTGTATGTGTGTGCAGTTACGGTAGCTAGTACTCATGCCATGCCACAATATTAGCTCCCCCCTCAATCTCTTTCCCCAAAAGTTCTCAGATTATATAGGAAAAAAGAAAAGAGAAAAAAGATAAATGAATTTATGAATAGAAATTTAGAAAACTGTCTACATTTTAGAACCTAGAGAAAGAGTAAATGATACTGGGAAGGAGGTACAGGGAGTAATGAATGCGATATATGGATACTAGGGTTTGATAACTTGATACTAGGGTTTGATATCTAGCAAAAGAATGAGCAAGAGTAAAATATTCTGAATAAAATACGAAAAGTATGAGAACCAAGGAAGTGTGGATTGAGCAACTTTGAGATTAAGGAACATCAATATTTATCATTATTTTGGGGAGATGTGTATGCATGTACATGTGTGTATGTGCTTGTGTGCGTGTGTTTGTGTAATTCTGATTCCACAAAACAGTTTAAATGTAATTAACACAGTATAGACATTTGTGCAAGATGTTTTACCTTTTCAAATATATATACAAAAAGAAAACGCATTACTTAACAATTCTTGTGCTTTCTAACTCTATCATTCTTCAGTGGTGTCATTTTTGTACCTTTACATATTGTGAGTAAACTCAGTTTGGCATTTCCATAACCAAAAGTTCTACAATTAGGTTTTTGATAAATGTAAGCTGTTGTTTGGAAATAGAATGCATTTACCCACAGGTATCATCAACATAACTCTTCTGTATCAAAGCAGCCTGCCCATCTGATCATTTATGTGCAAAATCAGATATTTTGTCTAATCATTGTGTACAAAGGAGTGGGGGACTGGATATATAGAAGGATTTTTAGAAGAAGTCAAATTAATCAAAAATAGTCTGAAATGGAAAGGGCTTGAAAAGAAGCCAGGATAACCGAGTTATACAAACTATCATCGTACTCTTCTCTAACCCCCCAATACAAACATCCAATCAAAGGATGGAGAGAGTCCTTAAAGAAGGAACTTCCTTAATAGCTGTTAATAATGTACAAAATTATACCTTAACATCTCATTCCAGGAAGAGAACGGTGAGTTTTCATTTCGCTACAGAAAGCATGATTTCCATTCATCAACAGTATGACTTTCTAAAATATCTCCTCAAGTTAGTATGGTGTTTTATAACCAGGCCTGATTGTAAAATATGATGTTACAAAAATCAATAATAAAATATTCGTATGATCCAAGATTTTCCCAAATTGAATCTGACTGGGTCATGGCAGTATGCTGATGTCTGGAATGCAAGTAATATACTATATTATTGATGCCTGTCAAATAACGGAAATTGTTACAAATTAATTCATCCCTAACCTAATTAACCCCGTGTGCAATACTATATGCACTCCAGATGAGTACTGTTTTGCTCTGACCATAAAGCTACAGAGGACAATATTTCAACCTATAAAATCACCTTTTAAGCCACTTAGAAACCTCAAAGAATATTGCTTAAGTAGAAGTGATGCAAAAGAATGCATTACCTCATCTGTTTGAATTATTTTTGGTCTGATGCAAAATGTTCCTTCTCTAACTTTTTTCTTAATTGTAAAAATAATCTTAGGAAAAAGTCTAGTCTGTCTTTTACATGTTAAGCAGATAGAACCATTCATATTAAGAGTTTGCATTATTAAAAATAAAAGTTGTGTACATTTTAGAGGGGAAATGGGGAAGCCTTAACATATTCTTGATGTTATAATGCAAAAATGATTGTTTTCTATCCAGGATATCTCATAAATCTGACTTTTCAGATATATATATATATATATATATATATATATATATATATTTTTTTTTAAAGAGAATATTGCCTTCTGATTTCAAAATCTAGAACCGTGAGAAAAAAAAAAAGTGCTTTGCAGTTAATCTCCATTTTAGGAGATCTATAACTACACCTATATATCTATAAGCTATATCTACATAGAGAGGCACCTGGTATTGTGCCAGATGTTGTCAAAATGCATTAGTGAAATATCATATCTGATAACAACTAATGTGAAATGATATCCCATTGACTGGAATGTCACTGATGCTGTGGCCTGTTGTTCTTGACACTACAGAAGAGGATCAAAGCATCTTTCATGGTGATAAAGCTGGCAGTACAAACAGGAAATAATGCCAGAGAGACTGATTAAGTGTTAACATTCCCACCTGGTGCCGTAAAAATAGCACATAACATCTGTAATTCAGGATGATTTTCTCCTCCTGTGTTTACTTTCGTGCCAGCTATAGTATTTGAAACAGTTAATAGTGATGAATGCTTTCCTCCTCATCTCTCCCCAGGCAAGAACTAGGTTATAAGAGGACTTCTCTTTCAGTGCGATTCCTTTCAAGGACTACCTCTTACATGTATATTAAGTATCAAGAAAGGCACTTCAAGTGGGCACAAAAATATGACTCGTTCATTCTCCGTGCCTCCTAGTTAAGTTGACAGACACCCCACTCAAGCTGTCCCTTGACTGACAACACCTTGGTGGGTACATTTTTCTTATGATAATAATGTTTTAGAGATAATTCAGGGAACCTGCATCCCAGGTTTGTATTCTCAAGGAATAATGTCAACTAGAATATGAAGTTCTGAAATGAGAATAAATCTTTTTCTGAAACCACGCTTCATCTATCACAACTAGACTTGCTGGAACCTACCATCTTAGCATCACTGACTTCTCTCCATGAAACTATTTGTGAGGCGGATCCCGTACAACGCCTGAAGAAAAGGAACTCTGCCTGAACTGCTAAAGTTAGATGGTTAAGATGACAACACTGCGGGTTTTTTTTTTTTTAAAGAAAATTCTCCTCACAGGTTTCAAGCAACCTAAAGCGAAAGATATAATGATATTCACTCAATCTTAGGAAAGATTCTCCTAAAGCAAGATTAAATGTCATTGCTAAAACAGATCAATGGTAATGCATTTATGCGAGTCTCTATCATCCACAGAACAGAAAAGCTTTTATTAATTCCTGAAGGTGCACTGAAGTGTTTACGTCCACTGGGTTCTGAACTGTAGCTCTTATTCCAAATGTCTCTTTATGTAACATGGTGGACGCAATCAAAGCAAGCTCTTCGGTGCTGTCCTTGTCAGGTCCACCTTTGTTGGTACACTCTCTTGTTATAAGACATTACATTTTAGAAAACATAAAGTAAAATAAGAATATTTTTTTACACACACACATATAAAAGAATTTTTTTTTCCAAATACATACATCAGGGAGTAATTTGCTGGGTATACCCAAATGATGTACTGATGTAACAGGCATTCCTATTACTAATTTGTAGATTTTAGTCAGGCTTTATGGTCCATTTGAAGGCACTGTGTTTATATTTTGTAGGCTGCCATCTAGGTGCCAGACTGCTGAATGCATCTTATGTTACTGATGAGGTCATCTTTGGGTAGCATGCCGAGAACAGCAGGCCTATCACCAGGCTCTGGAAATGAGGCACAGTCATGAAAATGTGTGTCTTCCTTTGTATCCTTTCATAATTTATTTCCAGGAGCTTTCACTCTTCAATCAGTGTGCTTTGGATCTTTGATAAACACATCATAAATGGTTTTGCATTACATCAGCATTGATTCTCACTATATTAAAGATCTCCCATTGTTTGAAGAAAATATCTTATTCACCCCTAAGTGATACTCATGGACCATAGTTAACACAGAAAATTAGTCACATACTTTGAGTGTCACCATAAAACAAAACAAAACCAAAAAATATTGATGAGAAACTACTTTAAAAATCAGGAATGTAGCCTTTTACATAGGTTCAAAAAATTGATTTAACCATGTGCTGTTACTTTTACGGTGAAGGAGGCGACTAAATTTGACAAAAATTGAAATCTGACTATATAATGTGTGGCAGAGAAAACAGCCTCTCAGAACATAGTTAACTCACATATAATATTCTGTAACAGTAGATCCCTCAAATATAACCACATGGGGAAAGGCATGTTGAAATGCTTAGTAAAATGAGAAGCAATATGAAATGTAAATTCTTAAGAGTATATTTGTCTCGTGTGTGTGTGTGTGCACATACAATATCAAACAGCTAGTATAATTAGCTCAATTCTAAGTTAATACCACAATAACATCAAATTTGGAGTTCCTACAAGAGTAGTTTACCTTACAGAAATTATATGCCTCCCATGATAAGAAGAGAATATGTCATTTTATTTTACTGATGACAGTTTTGAACAATATGTGGTATTTAGAAACTGAAATGGCAAATATAACAGAGTGAAAGTCTCATAATTTTTGCTTTTTTCCCATTCTGTTACTATTCACTAATGTATCTTTTCTTAAATTATTTAAAAGTTACATGAGTGGTTAAAGTAAATATAAGACTCTATATTTGATTTTAAGACATATATGATATAATATATATAACAACAACGGCATAGGGGACAGGGAAAACTATACTTATAAAACTTTTAAAAAATATTTACCAGAATTAATTCAGGACCAATCTGAAGTAGGTTTCGGTAAGTGAGAGATGTACCCTGAAATCACTACAGGAACCAAAAAGTAACACAAAGAAGTATTGTTTAAAAGTCAATAGAGGAATCAAAATGATATATTAGCTATTGTGTTAAACTAACGGTATAACAAAACCAGAAAAGACTAAAGGAGAAACAGAAGGACAAAAAAAGTATTCAGACAAATAGATAACAAATATCAAATGGCACACCTAAATCCAAATATATTAACTCTTACATTAGTTGTAAAGGAACTAAACCACTCCAAACCTATAGCAGTCTGTCAGATTAGGTCAAAAAGCAAGATTCAGTTAAAGCCTATCTATAAGAAATCCACTTTAAATTCAAAACTAAAATTAGGTTGGAAGTGAAAAGATGGACGAAGTTATACCACGTAAATAGTAGCATAAGAGAATTGGAGTAGCTGTATTAATGTCAGACAAAACAGACTTTAAGGAAATTAATGCCATTAGATGTAAAGAGGGACATAGTAAAAACATAAACACAGTGGGAAGAAATACACCAATAAATGCATCTCAACCTAAAACTACAGCAGAAAAACATGAGGAAAAAATTGACAAAATTTGGTAAAGAAAGGCAAGATTAGAAAGGAATACTTAAAACTGTCTTTATTCACATATTGTATGATTGTCTATGTAGAAAATCTTAAGGAAAGTATGAAAAAAAACCCAATGATTGCATAACTGTGAATGAACTCTCACATCTTAGGTTATCTCTTGCAAACATCCTCCCCAAATTCACAGAAATTTTCTTAGAGTTTGTGACATTTGTGAATAAAATACATGATAGGTGTTATTATAACCTTCATGTTTTTTAACTCCTTCAGCAAAGAGCAACATTACATGTTCATTTTATATTACCAGAGGTCACAAATATATGTGCCCAAAAGGCTTGAAAGAAGTAACACCAGAAAACATTTGTGGGGGAATGTGCGACCAGGGGAAACTGAAGTGCCACATAGGTTCCGTGCCACCACTTTTACGACTTAAATTACTATTTGATTTACTTTAGGATTTTCTTTTCATCTTTGGTGTCCCTCTTTTCCAACAAAATCGTGCCTAAGTTGCACCATCCCCAAAGAAATCTTCAGTATTCTTGGGGGTTTCACATCAGACAACAAATCCAAGAATATTTTTCAGACATGGATGGAAACACTCCACATCATGTTGACAGCTATGAAGTGTTGAAAATACAAGTGCCTCTACCAAGGAAGGGTGCTCTGAGGTCAAAGAGCCCCTTGGAAGTATTAATGACATTGACCCTTAAGAACTATTCAAGAGCTGGCATTTGCTGAAGAAAGACAAACCATATTCACTAAACCAGAGTAATTAACATGAATTTTAAAAGACAGTTGATGGCTTGGACCATTACTCGCCTAAATCCACGGTGTCCTCCGGCTAGCACTGAAGAGAATGTTAAACTTGAGCACATCTAAAAGTTCTAAGAATGTCTTGACTCAATTATGATTATAATTTGTTTCTTTCCAGACTCAGTCAGTGATATACATGGAAACAAAATGCTGAATTTTCAAATCCTTCTCTATTACTCAAATCACAATATCACCTTTTGTCCCATCTTGGACACCAATGTTTGTATGGTTTCACTTAGACTGTTGGTTGAAACAGTAAATGTCAAAAACCAGAACAAAGAAATGGTAACATTCACCAAAAAAATCTATTTCTCCAAAATGTCAGCACTCCTTTGTCAAGGTTAGTAGCTAGGAGAACAAAGGCAAATGTGTTGAAGCTAAATTCTTTCATTTTATAATTTTTCTTTTTGTAATCTAGAATCTAAAACATATTTTCTCTTTTGTAACATAGGGAGGATTATTATGGTTTTTTTTCATGTGAAAAAAAAGAAATTGTTAATTAACAGCGGCGACCTTTTGTAGAATGCTTATTATTTGCCAGATATCTCCCTGATGTTTTATTTAATATTCACTACAATCCTTGATATCATTATTATTATGAGCTCTATTACATCGATGAGAAAACCAAGTGCCAGAGAAGTGAAGTAACTAGATAGGAAATGGTAGAGTCTGGATAAGAACCCAGGAATTTTGGGTCCAGAGACTGTGCTGCAAATCACTCTGTGTAAAAAACTAAAAAAAAAAAAAAAATTACAGGCTGACTAAGGCATCTCCAGAAACTACAATTTGCTTTTCACTATTGTTGATACTTTATATATTGGTCATAAAACACCAGCATCCCAACAAATTGTACTCAAACAGCTGACAAGACATAACAGTGATGCATTATTGGGAGATTTACTTTATGTATTGACTTCCAGGGATTCATTACTAATTAATAGGTATTTACATTGCAGAATGCGTTCTTGTCTTTTAAAGAGCTGAATAAATGAGGTATTTGGAGAGTGCAGTAAGATCCAGGGTATGAAAAAAATGTGAAAAAGTAATCTATATCAAGAAAGAGAGGAGCTAAATAATTTAAACTTTGTCTCCTTAATTAAAGTGAGTTTTCAGTTAACCTATTTATCATTAAGAACATACACCTTAGAAACACTGTATGACTACTAACACTTTTTAGGAAAGCATTTCATGACTTTTCCAGAACAGTCTGTCATTATTCAGAGCATTTATAAGGACAATTGTGATAAATTTCTATATTTTTAAGTTATTAGATTGTATTTTTTTCGTATCTCTTAAAATTAGTACTCACATGATCTATTATGCTTTTTACTTACTTGTCTTTTACTTTTATATGTCTACTTTATATGTAAAGAACCCTGATTTGAACTGCTCAGAGGGGTGTACAGGTATCAGCTCATTAAAAACTATACTGAGAGACAGTCAGTGAACATTTTAAAAATTGTGCCACTTTCTCCTTAGAACAGAGAGTTTAAAGGCATGTGAAGATCACCCTGCGGGTTTTCCATCAGAGATTTGACTGACTATAAGAATCTTGATTCTGAAGTAATACATCCAGTTTTCTTCTGAGCTTTAATTCACAAGATTTGTAACTTTGACAAAAACCACAGGATATAAGAGTGACATTATGAAACAGAGTATTTTTTTGTGTGGAGGCATTTTATCATGTAGAAAGAAAAAAGGAAGGACAGACTCAAATATCCCTCAAGGTCTTTAAACCTGTATTCAGTTATCTATTACAAACAATTTTCTTGAACATTTAGGAATTTGACTTAAATTACTATTGACCCAGAGAACACATTTGGCAGTGAAACTAAAAATATTCCTATTTGAAGGCTATCAAATAAATAAACTAAAATAATAATAAGAACAACAGTAAAGACTAAGCTCCCTATGTTTAGTGCTCTGGTGTGTGAATATATGGAATAGGCTAATAAAGGTTCAGATAGATATGGGGCTCTGTGTGTGTCTGTGTATGTGTGCATGTGCATACATGTGGATCAGGAAGTGGAAATGCCTGGCAATAATCAGAAAATATCATGACTTTGAGAGTCTGAAACTAAAACTTATTTTTTCCCTCCCCCATACTCTCTCCTGCACTCTTGATTCTCTTCATTTCTCCTATTTTTGACCCCATTAATTATGATGTCTCATATTATTAGTCTCCCCTCCAATGGTTTATAGACAAGCTCAAGACACTACTTTCCTAAACAAAGCAAATAAAACAATAAGCTCTCCTAGTCACCTTCTCCATGCCAAAATGCAAATGCAATTTTAATTTTCTATACCCAAAACAACTGTGGAAAGCATATTCTATCCTCTTTTTCTACTTTCTTATATCCATTCATTCTCCAACTCCTACCAATTCAGTGAAACCACTGGCATAAATGTCAAGAATAACTTCCAATGGTTAAATATAATGGTGCTTTTTCTTTACTTCCTAGCAGATTGCTTGATCTATTAAGCAACATTTGATACTTTCACTACCCTCTCCAGCTCCAAAGCGTTCAAAATGCTGGCTACCGAGACACCACTCTCTCTTTTTACTATCCAACTTCTTGAATATTTCTGAGGATCTTCCTCTGTTTGCCTTGTAAATAATGTGGTTAAGAAGGAGTGACCATTCATATTGAAAAGGTAGTCTGGAAAAAGATCAAATGTCTTCCTGAATCCATTGCCTTTGCTCTTTAATCTATTTTACATCTGCATTCAATATTAATCTTCTAAGTTAATTAATTTAATACTACATACAAAGGATTACTGTTTCATTCAAGTTGCACTTCGCAGCTCCTTTTACACAAACCTCTTCACCACTCCACAATCTCAACACCTCACTCTTATCATTTATAACCAACAACTATAACATAGGCGATGGTTCATAATATTTTCTGAGATGAATGTCATTTCTCTGCTCAAAATATGTAGTGCAAATTATTAGAAAAATTCAAGTATCTCCCCTTAGCTATACTCCATAAAGAATTTCTCCCTTTTGACTTATTCCAACTTAGCTTCCACTACTCCAGTCAAGATTCTTAGTATAACCTTCACTTCAACATACTCAGTTGCTCCCTATGGCCCAATTCTTTTTTTTTTTTTTTTTCCCATTGCATGCCTCCTCCCCTACTCTAAGTTATAGCCAGCTTCATCTTTTTTTTTTTTTTTTTTTTTCTGCGGTATGCGGGCCTCTCACTGTTGTGGCCTCTCTCGTTGCGGAGCACAGGCTCCGGATGCGCAGGCTCAGCGGCCATGGCTCACGGGCCCAGCTGCGGAGCTCCTGCTTAGTTCTCATCTTTGACGATCACGGTTGGTGCTGATCCTCTTTCTCAAACCTCTCTTTCTCTTTTTTTACATATTTACAAATTGATTGTACCATGCAGTTTAGCTTTACTTGTGTATGATTTTGTTACTTGATGCTTTTTAAGGGAAGGTTTTATCTTTAACCTTGTGCAGTTATATCTGATAAAAGGAACTTACGCTATATGATCCTTCTTCCTTTTAATTCGCACAATGTAACACAGGGCCAAACACACAATATGCATGCAACAAATACTTAATGGTGGCTTCGCTGAGGTAAAAAAAAAAAACATTAAAAATTACCAAGACTTCACTAGACGATTCAAACAATCAATATTCTTTTAATTATTACTCTCTATGGAGTCAATTTGAAATTCTAAAACTGCTGAAGGCTGTTGTATATCACATCTTGCTGTTAAATTCCATTTATCTTATGTGATTCAACTTACCCTATTAAGGAAATTTGGGAAGTAAATGAAAGAAAGTTAAAACAAGCATACAATCAAAATAAGAGGATCCCTAATCTGACACACGTAAAGTACAGTTACTATTTTAGTAACTGTATTTGTGTCCTACTTAAAACAATATTTTTATATGATTAACCTGAGTTTTTCCATGTTCTTAATTCGTCTATTAATACTACCAACTGAATAATTAAAATCTTTACCTTTTGTATACCTTCCGACTTCTATTTTCCTAGTAATTAATACCATGACTTTTGCTTTCTTTCTACTCACTAGATTTAGCAATTCACAGTTCTTTGAGTCAGGGACTCTGCACTTGAAAATTCCAAGGCTATCCCAAAACTGCTCAGGGATGTTGGCTACTAAGAATTCTCTCTGTTTCCTTCTTAAACTTATTCAAGAGACCTAAGGATTTTTTGATTTCCATGCTTATGTTAGCTTATTATTTGTTGTTATCATTATTATTTCTATTATTTTGGTTTATCGAGGTTTAAACAATCTCAGGTACAATATAAACATAGAGAAAGAGACTAAAAACTTATGCTATAGACAATAAATTAGGGGAACTGGAATTCATCAAACTTCCTGAAACCTAGGAAAAAGTAGTCCCTTACACCAGTATACATATATTATTGTAAAATTTAATGCCAAATTATTGCTCCCTGAAATTGGAAATTATAAGTATAGACCTAATGTTTTGAAATGTGAGAAGAACAGACAACTAATTTAATTTGAGAAGTTTTCAATTCTGAGACTTATTTCTGCCTTCCGAACCGAAAAAGCCCTGAACAATGACTCCTCTAGAAGGGATTACATCAAATTCAAAAGGACCAACTTCACAGTTGGCAAGTATCACTTGACAAGTAGTGGAAGACACAGCTTTTTACTCTCAGCTTCCAGCCTAGCCAAACCACAGCAAGGTCAGGACCAAACAGACCCAAACCCACAGGGCTTTTCTGATGATTTCTCACAATTTGCTATGAATGGATGGCTAGACTGAGCTTAGGAGAACTGACCAGGAAAAGCCAGGGAGTCTTACAATCTATCAGACCTGAGTTTTATATCATTAATTTTACGGCCATTATACAGCCCATATCTTTGTTTCCCAAAGGTCTGACCCAAAATTCAACTATAATTTGTCATTCAGGACTTTCTGGGATATTTTGTTAAGATGGTTGAAATAGGAAAATTAAGTGTTCTGGAAGCCACTGCTAACGTGAATTCTGTTCTAACCACAGATATTCTTGGTGTCACCTAACACCCTCTACTTTTGCTCTCATGATGATTCCAACAGAGTTAATTGTCTTAAGGTGCACTAAATTCCCTGCCAATAGTTTAATGGGTAGGATAAAATCAAAATAGTATAGTAATTAAGAAAATGGGCTTTTTAGCCCATTTACTTAGAATTTTGGCTTCACCATTTGTAAGCTCTGTGACTATAAACAGATTATTTAACCTCTCTCTGTCTCAGGTTTCCATCTGTATAGTGTGAATCAAAACACTAACTCCCTCATACTATGATCATTAAGATTAATCATCATTAAATATAGAGTACCTAGAATATTGCCTGGAACACAGTAAGCATGCAAAAATCACTGGTAATGATGAGAATGAGGATGATGATGAACGCAGCTATTCTATAGCTACATTTGGCAAGGTGTACCAATTTACTCCATCAGTGTTAACTGTACACAATAGTAGTGTCTTATCTTTGCATTCACCTCTCCCATTCTAGGAATATAGTTTTCCATGAAAATTATTATTATTATTATTATTTGCGGTACGCAGGCCTCTCACTGTTGTGGCCTCTCCCATTGCGGAGCACAGGCTCCGGACGTGCAGGCTTAGCGGCCATGGCTCACGGGCCCAGCCGCTCCGCGGCATGTGGGATCTTCCCGGACCGGGGCACGAACCCGTGTCCTCTGCATCGGCAGGCGGACTCTCAACCACTGCGCCACCAGGGAAGCCCCGAAAATTATTTTTATTTACATAATATTTGACCTAATATTTTGTTGCTAATTTGTTAGAAAAATAAGCAAAAATTCAAGTAGGCTATTTATACAAAGTGTTATTCTCTGCATTGTAAAATAGGGTGAAGCAATCCAGTTGGACATACATAGAGAGGAGAAAGGAGGCAAATCCAGGGAAACAGTGATCTGAAAGAGGGAGCAGCCATGGAGCTGATATGCCAACAGGACAAATGGTGACCAACACTAGGGTCAGAAAAGACACACTGTAGTCTTTCTTCTAACAATCAAGAGCCCCAAAGAAATAGTAGGATGACAGAATTTTAGAGGTAAGCAAGACATTAGAGAATAAGTTTCAGAGGTGTGAAGTGACCTATTTATAGAAGACAATAAGAAAGTAGCAGCACTGAGGACTTTATAATCTATGATTTCCTAAATTAATCTACTATTCTTTCCTCTGCATGGTGGTGGGTCCAAAAGCAAAAACACAACTTTGCCTGCACTTATGAACTTTAAACTTCCTTACAAATCTTCACAGAATAAAACTAAAGTTACAGCATGTTAACTGTGTCTTCTATTAACAGATGGCATGATTTGTCATATAAAATAATACTCTTTTTGGCCTTTATACATTCCTTTAAACTAGAGCAATTTTCACATGCTATGGTAAACAGTTCATCACATTGAAAAGCATAAATCATTGAAAGGGCTGAAATAGATATTCTTAATGGAAAGATAATTATAATAGTAAGAAAAAAGAATAAAATGAGAAAATGGTGTGAGTAAATGGAAAATACTGCTAGCATACATGGGATAATTCTTTTTTTTTTTTTTTTTTTTGTGGTACGCGGGCCTCTCACTGCTGTGGCCTCTCCCGCCATGGAGCACAGGCTCTGGACGTGCAGGCTCAGGGGCCAGGGCTCACGGGCCCAGCCGCTCCGCGGCACGTGGGATCTTCCCAGACCGGGGCATGAACCCATGTCCCCTGCATAGGCAGGTGGACTCTCAACCACTGCGCCACCAGGGAAGCCCCATGGGATAATTCTTTAATGCTAAAAATGATTCCTGATGCAAGAGAGAGTCATGTATTATATGAAAATTGCTAATCAATAAATAGTCAGAAATAAAATTGAAAAATAATCCTTAAAATAATCTTCTATTTATGTCCTTGTGACGAGAGAAGATCAACATCAACCTAATCACGTAACTAGGTTAAGATGCTCATTAACCTAGTGACACTGCTGGAAACACTTTCATTTATAACTTCATCAAGTATTTCTGTTCCATGAAATTTTCAAGGTACTTGAGATTCATCAGCAAACAAAACAAAGAACCCTGCCCTCTTGGAGTTTACACTGTAGTGTATAGTAAGCAGAAGGGAAGGAAAAGAGAGAGAGGGAAAGAAAATAGATAATCACGAATATAATAACTATTATATTTTATTTTAGATACAACTATAATTCATATGGAAAAATGAAAAATAAACTGGGAAGTTAAAGAAGTAAGGGAGTGTGTGAGGGGAATATTTTGAAAAGAGCAGTCAACTTATGGATTTGAGCAAACATTTATAGGAAGAAAGGGTATATATCATGCAGATACCTAGGAAAGACTGTTCTTGGCCTAGTAATTAACCAATACAAATAACCTAGGATGAAAATGTATTTCAGGAACATCAGGAAAGCCAGCATGCCCAGAGTGGTAGAACTGATAGGGACAGTAATAGAAAATAAGTCCCCAGAGTTAAATTATGGATGGTCTTCAAAGTCTATGTAAGGCTTCTATCCTGAATAAATTGGAGAACTATTGGAGGGTATGGAACAGAGGAGAAAACTGCACTGGCTAATCTTAAAAATATCACCATGTCTCTTTTGAGAGTAGATGACAGAAAGATAAGAGTGGCTAAAATTGAGGCTAAAATATAGTTCATACTGAACTAGATAGAAATGGGGAGTTTTTTGTTAAAAGACTAAGTCTGGTGAAAGGGCTGGTGACGAAAGTTTTATCAAAAGCCACAGCTGGTTCCAAAGACTCAAGGGCCTTGAAATTTGCACCCAAGTAAGTAGCAAAGCAGGGGCTAGGGATACTACAGGGACTAAAGTTCTCTAAGTTGTGAATTTCAACAGATTGTCAATGTAAAGGAAAATGGTTAGTAGCTCAAAAATCAGCAAGGAAAAAAAAGTAGGTCTAATTCTAAATCTTTAAAGGATCAGCTCTTACTCTTATTTGGAGAAAATACATGAAGGGACAGCAAGTTTAAACTCCCCTTGGTGACTGGGACATAAATACACAGAGATGCAAAAACAGCCATCTGAACTATTTGTGAGGGGAGGAAGTTCTCTGTACTAAACTTGCTCAGTTTCTTCCTGATGTGAGAAGTCCACTTTTTCACACCATAACAAAAATAGCTGCTTTATTTTTAGGATCCCAAATATATCATAAAAACTAATAAAAACAATGTGAGATGGTTATTTGTTTGAGATGTTCCCTGATAATCAAAATATATCTCAAATATCCTTTTAAATGTGGACTAAATTGCCTGCTTCACATTTTTGTATAAAGAACTTATACTTATAGACAAATGTATAGGACTAAAAAAATGTAGAGTAATCTATTCCAAATTTAATAAATGATCCCTTCCTTCCCTCTCTTACTCCCTCGCTGTTTTCCTTCCTTTTTCCTTTCCTTCCTTCCTTTCTCCCTCCCTTACTTTCTTCCTTCCCTTTTCCCAGATATTAGAGTTTGCATTTTAAGATCACCTTTTTGAATTAAAGTAAAAATATTTAAAGAAACTAGTACTGGAAAGAAGCTTTGGAGACAACAGTGAACAAAAGACAGAAAAGAGCAATTATAGCAATTACAGATAGAAAAAAGATATGGCGTGTAAAGGGAAAAAATCCCATCAATCAAACTTATTTTAAAAATCAAGAATTATAGTTTAAACAAAGCAAGGGGAAAATAACAAGTTCAAATGCTACTTTACGTAATCCTGCAACAAATATTGTTATTGGACCATATACTATTGCTGTGTTTGAAATTCTAATGTCATTCAGAGCAAAAGAGGTAAAAGAGCACTAGGAAAAAGCTAAACTTCAGGAGAGTATTAGCAAGTAGGGAACAATTCTGATTTTAAATTCAAAAAATATAAAGACATTTTGAAGATTTTTTAGATACCTTAAAACAAGTGGGGAAGAAGTATATTAGAAAAATAAGCAGCCATGATACACACATGAAATGAATACCATATGGCAGTCTTCATTCACATACAATATCTTTCACCACTTTGCTCCTGACTGCAATTCTCTAATCATTTCCACCTACTCAGTACCTTATTGTCAACTTGTACTGAGTTAAGATAGAGTCAAACTCCTCAAATGGATATTAAATAAAATGCTTTTTTACCTCCCACAAAGCAAGCTGAATGTTAGAATCCCTTTTGTTCCTTTACATCAACTAGAATAAAAGTATAAAGAGAGACTGTTATAAAACAGATAGAAAGATTATCCGTAACATGCAAATGAACTATAAGCAGGAAAAAACATGTCATCATATAGGAGGATTTTAGTACTTACTAACATCATAAATTTATTACAGTATGAATATGATTGACTTTAGTATATGGACTAAGTGGATTGCTATTCCAGTTGCCGATGACACAACTATTGGGGATTATATAGATTTAAAAATAAAATGAATAAAACTGATGCTATGCCATCCCCTAACAAGAAATTTATTTTATGTTAAAATAATTGTGTATTTATTTGTTTATTTAGTAAAATTGCCCAAGTAGGACAAGAAGACTAAATTCTTTCATTGGTCTGAGTGGTTACAATTTTTCTAAGGTTGTGAGGTAGTCACATTTTATTTTTCTTTACTTACTTGAATATACCCAAAATTAAGAAGGTCAGTATTTATAAAATAGCCACATCACATTTTATTTGTTTCCTACATCCCTGGTAATTTTTCCTAAGCTGCAAATACTTACCTTTACAGAGCATATCAACACTGATATCACAATATCCTAGACTACCATACAAGGGTATGTTCTGTTGTGTTGTACTTCTTAGAAAAAAAAAAATAGAGTAGATTCCCATTCATGGAAATCAATGGAAGAGATTATGATTTCAACTCTAAATAAGTATCCTTCGATATTTTATGCTTAACTCTCAATTTACACCACTCTCCATTCGCACTGCAATTTATATTTATTGCAATACATTAAAATTCACATGACCAAAATTATTCTGTGAGTATAGCTGCTGAATCCATAACAAACATCTTCAAGCATGGAGAGATCCAACTACTTAAATAAGTAAATCAAGGTATCATGTGACTCGGTTTAATTAATATAAAACCTAATTTTAATATTGAAAGGGACATTTATTAATTCCCTCTGTATAGTAATGTGCTAGTCTCTGTTCAAAGTAAGCTTAGTAAAATCTCTCTCTTTTAGGACTGGATATGTATTTTGCTACTATAAGTGACATTATCAACTTTTTCTATCAAAAATACCTCATTCCAAATTATTGTGGCAGCTTAAAAGTGGAAAACTGAGAAGGCTGCGTGTATAGTCTAAAATATGGCTGAAACTCAAAACATTTTTGAAAACTATTTTTTTGACAGTGCCACAAGAGACATTTTATGAGCCACATGAGAAAATTTCCCTCAGTGCTTTAAATCCATGGCTTTTTTTTCCTTTAAACCCTAAATGGGCTTTCTTATTTGGTAATTCATTTTAATCATGAGGTTTGACCACGGATAATTCTTAACAACAATGAACAGTAAAATTCACCTTTTGAAAAAAAAAATCAAAATTTTTTGCTATCACATTTATTTAAAGAATGGATCATATGTTCTGAAGGTATGTTTTGCCACCATGTGGAAACAGCAGACACACCACTTGATAACCAGGTCTCACAGATGAGATAACCTAAAAGTGAAAGAGAGGAAAGAGATTCTCAAAGGTCTCGGGAGAGTAGGTATGGCAATGTGGTAAGAAGACATAGGCTGTGCATTTTATTTAAAAGGTTTCACTTTTTAAAAATTGGCTTCACCACACAGGATTTCCTTTATTAAAATAAATGGCAGACACTATATGGCTCAGTATATCTTAGTACTGAGCATTATGACACTATGGTTAAAAACTTGAACTCTGAAGTCACACAGTGAAGGCTGCACTCTGGCTCCAAAGCTTATTACATGAGTGACATTGGGTAAATTTCAGACAATGTAGATAACTGTTGAGAGTATTTAATTAGATCATCTAAATAAAACTGTTTAGCATGATGTCTGGAACATAGTAGGTAGTAAGTAATTCGGTCTTCCCGTTTCGTCTCTGTTTCTTAGCTTGTGCATGAGTGTGTGCATGCGTGTGTGTAGCACTGTCAGTATTTCCAACTTTATATATAGTGACAACGCTAAGTGGGTTGCAAGAATAGTTTATGTTGATATTAACTAAACCTCTTTCATTACAGAAAAAGAAATAAGTTGGAGTGAATACTACGTTCTTGATAGAAAAAAAAATAATCCAGTGAGAAAAGAAAATACATTATAGGTCTTGAGATTTTAATAGTTCCTTGTCAATTAAGAGATTTATTGAGTAGCTAGATAATAAACAAAATGAAGTAATCACAATTACCCAAGACATAAATCTATTGTGGTTCAAGTCCTGGTAAGTACTAGCATTAATGTTTTAAATTCTTTCTTTGTTGGCTTAGGGGCAAAAACATGACATGACAACAAAAATAAAATAATCTCCTTATGTCCAGAAGAAAAGCTGACATTATCGATACAAAAACATTCAGTTTACACAGTAACATTATCTCAGATTGTAGGTAAGCAAAACTGTGAGTGGTTGTTACTTAGGACTATCAAAATTGTTCTTTAAAGCTGGATATGGCACAAATCAATTCTATTTTCCTGTTTGATATACAATCTTAAACTCCTGCCCAACATCTTTTCTTTAAAATGATGGCTTGGGACTTCCCTGGTGGTCCAGTGGTTAAGACTTCACCTTCCAATGCAGAGGTTGTGGGTTTGATCCCTGGTCAGGGAGCTAAGATCCCACATGCCTCGCAGCCAAAACACCAAAAACATAAAACAGAAGCAATATTGTAACACATTCAATAAAGACTTTAAAAAAGTGGTCCACATCAAAAAAATCTTTAAAAAAATGAAATAAATAAAATAAAATGATGCCGATACCATTTTAATAGTAATTATCTATAACAGGAAACTGGATTCTGAAGCTTGGTGTATTGAGATTCAAATCCTGTCCCATTCACTACCTCTCTGTCACCTTCAGCAGAAGAAACTGACATTAATATCTTAATTTCTAAATTGCAGACAATCATGGAAGCTCATAACAATGCTATGATGATTAAATGAGGTAGTCCATGTAAAGACTTTTGCGTAGGGCCTGCACATAGTGCACATTTAATAAATATTTCCACTTATTATTATTTTATTATTCTATCATTATTTTTTCTTGGTTCACTTTAGTTTTAGTTTTCCAGACTAAGCTGTCCTGATGTTCCATTTTCTTTTGATGGTTTCATTATGCTCTTTTCTAAATTTCAGTCATGTTAGAAATGTTCCCTTTTCTCTTTCCCAAATACAATCAACTATTGCCAATTTATGCCATGGAATGTTTCTTCTGTTGATCTTTTCTTTTTATCCTAATTACCAATGTATTAATTTAACTTGGACAAGTGTAATAGATTTTTTTTACCATTCTCCCCAATATTTGTTTCCTTGTCACTTCATTCTGATTATTCTTGCTTAAAATGACTTTCATCATCCTATTACAAACTTATTTCAAAAATATTAATGGGGGCTTCCCTGGTGGTGCAGTGGTTGAGAGTCCGCCTGCCGATGCAGGGGACACAGGTTCGTGCCCTGGTCCGGGAAGATCCCACATGCTGCGGAGTGGCTGGGCCCATGAGCCATGGCTGCTGGGCCTGCGCGTCTGGAGCCTGTGCTCCGCAATGGGAGAGGCCACAACGGTGAGAGGCCCATGAACAGAAAAAAAAAAAAAAAAAAAAATTAATTAATGGTTTACTGCTGCCTTTATGTAAAAAGATAAACCTAAAGTTTCTAAAATCTGTCATTTACATGCTTCTTCAAACATATTATCATCTTTTACTGCCCTCTGCTTTAAAATTATCTCTCTTTTGATCATTCTATACAACACACCTTTAATAGCATTACCTTCATGGAAAGACTTTCTCTGAATTATTCATGCCAGCCTCAGAAAATTTACCTACACTACAATTCCCTATGAAGATGTGTCTAAATGTATAATCCTCAGTAAATCCTTATTATGTTGAACTGTTCTCTTTACAGTCCATTTAGTGGTTGATCATATATTGTTTAAATCTCTTCTATAATATTTAATTGACATATATCCCATATCTTTTATTAATTTTAAGGTCATCTGTAGCACATATTATTTTATAGGCTTCTATGTCCTTCTCAGAACCTCTAATATGTAATTTAAAAACACAACAAATATGTTTAAGAGAATTAATATGTAACAAAACTCAAACCTTGGCTCCTGGCCAAGATGGAGTAACAGGGACTGGATTTACCATCCCATAAGAAACAATAAAAACAAGAAAAATAACCAAAATTATATGAAACAACAGTTTTCAAGTCACCGAGTATCAGGCAACAAAAACAGGGATCCTGAAGAAAAGGGAAATGGATGAGATGAGCACTACACTGCAACATCTTATTGCTGAGATTCTCTAGGCTTCAAGACAAGGAGGGTGACCCAAACCAGAGCTCAAAAAACTTCCTGAGTTGAGGTGGTGGAGCTGAAGTTCCAGGGAGCCCAGGTTGACTGAAGTTCTTAGAGAGAACACCAGAGAGGAGTGAGCTGCACAGAGGGAGCTAAAGGACAGCTGTGAGAGATGCGTTGTCAGTTTTCAGCAGATCAGCGTATGTGTGAGGAAACTTCCCAAGGCCAGGGAAAGAACTAACCAAAAGTAATGGAGACATTGTGTTTGGTGCTCCCGCAGGGCTGGGAAAAATGCTTGCTGCCACCAACCAAATAGGAAAACCTCAATATTCATGCGGAATTAGGTAGAGTACATAGGAGTGGCTTGCCTCAATAGTGAGGAATAATCAACCCTTGATTTAACACTGCTCTGATTCCACATAACAAATCTTAAAAGCAAAATTCACAAGGATCAAACTGTTTCCCAATACCATAACTATGTCCCATAAAAAAGCTCAAGAATATTAATATTTATAGGAATACAAAAATATTCAGCACCCAGGAAGGAGAAATTCACAATGATTGGCATCCAATTAACAAAAATCACAAGGCATGTAGAAAAATACAACTCATAATGAAGAGGAAAATTAATCATTCAAAATCAACTGAGAACTGTTATGGATGTAAGAGGTAGTAGGCATGGACATTAGGACAGTTATTATAACTGTATTCCATATGTTCAAAAAGTTAAATATAAAAACAATATAAAAATGATTCAAATAAAAGTTCTAGAGATTAAAAACTACTATACAATGTCTGGTATGAAAATACACTGAACTGGACTGGTAGCAGATGAGATGTTACAATGGAAAAGATTCATGAGCTTGAACAGATAATAGTAGTTCTACCCAAAAGGAAGAACCCAGAGAAAAATGATTTTAAAAACGTTAAAAGCATCCATGAACCCTAGGACTACTTCAATTTGCCTAACATATATACAATTGGAACTACCAATGGAGAGGAAGAAATATTTGAAGATATAATGATTAAAAATTTCCCAAATTTGATGAAAACTTCAAACACACAGATCTAAGATCAATAAATCCCACTCATAAGAAACACAAAGCAAACTTCACCAAGGCACATCATAAATCAATTGTTCAAAACCAATAATAGAACCAATCTTGAAAGCAGTCACAGGAAAATGACACCTCACCTCACGTAAAAAGAAATAAAGAACACAACAGATTTCTCATCATAGAACAGGGAAAGAGTAAAATATCTTCAAACTACTGAAAGGGAAAAGTATCAACCCAGAACTCTATACCCAGCGAAATATCATTCAAAAATAAGGTGGACTAAACAGTTTTTCAGAACCAAAGTTGAGGGATTCATCACCAGGAGACTTAAACTACAAGAAATGTTGCTGCCAGTCTTTCAGGCCAAAAGAAAATGATGCTACGTAGAAACACAGATTTACATAAAGAGTTGAAGACACCAGCATTGGTAACTACACTGGTAATTATATAAGCTTTTGTAAATATTTAAATCTCTTGAAAATGTAATTGAATTTTTAAACTAAAATGATAACAATATATTATCAGATTTACAGCATCTGTAAAGAAGTAAAATGTTTGAAATCAATAGCTTAATGTCTAGGAGAGGAGAAACAGAAGTATACTAGGAAGTATAAGGTGCTCATACTATACAGGAATACTATCTTTTAAAGGTAGATTGTGATGTTAAAAATCTATGTAGTAGGGCTTCCCTGGTGGCGCAGTGGTTGGGAGTCCGCCTGCCGATGCAGGGGACACGGGTTCGTGCCCCGGTCTGGGAGGATCCCACGTGCCACGGAGCGGCTGGGCCCGTGAGCCATGGCCGCTGAGCCTGCGCGTCCGGAGCCTGTGCTCCGCAACGGGAGAGGCCACAACAGTGAGAGGCCCGAGAACAGCAAAAAAAAGAAAAAATCTATGTAGTAAATCCTTAAAAAAAAAAACTAAAATAACAAAATGAAGAGTTAGAATTGATTAGCTAACAAAGGAAATAAAACGGAGTCATAAGAAATAACTGATTAATCCAAAGGAAGCAGAACAAGAAGACAAAGTAAACAAGGAGCAGAGGGAGAAAGATAAAACAAATAGCAAGATAATGACATAAACCAAACTATCCATAATCATCTTAAAAAAGAATAGCCTAAACAGCCCAAATAAAGGCAGAGATTGTCAGATGAAATTTAAAAGCAGGGACAAATTGTATGCTGTTTACAAGAAACATGCCTTAAATATGAACGCATATAGATTTAAAATATTAGGATGAAAAAAGATATGCTAAACTAGAAAAAAGAAAGCTGAAATGACTATATTAAACCAGACAAATGAGATTTCAGAACAAAAATATATTAACAGGATAAAGAAGTTCATCTCAAAGTGACAAAGGGGTCAATTAACCAAGAGGACATAACAATCATATATGTATATACACATGATGACAGAGCTCAATGAAGAAAAACTGGAAGAAGTACAAGGGAAAAAAGGCAAATACAAATTAGCAGTTGGAGATTTTAATACATACCTCTCAATAAATGAAAGAACAGGTGTGGAGAAAATCAGCAACACGATTGGCCAACACAATCAACCAACCAGCTTACATTAATAGAACATGCCACTCAATAAGGGCAGAATAAATATTCTTTTTAAGTTCACACCAAACCTTTACAAAGACAGATCATGTTTTGGGCCATAAAACAAGTCTGAATAAATTTTAAAAGATTCAAGTGAACAAATTCTGTTTTGAGACCAAAGAGGAATTAAATTAACAATAATAGAGAAACTTCTGAAAAATATCACCCAATAGTAGGAAACCAAATAATAAACTGAAATAACTTATTTCAACTGATTGCAAATGAAAACACAACATATTAGAATTTGGATAGTGTCAATACAATAGTACATAGACATAACTTACAACCCTAAGCATCTATATTAAAAAAGAAAAGTCTCAAATCAGTGGCATCAGCTTGCACCTGGAAACTGAAAAAGAAGAGCAGATTAAATTAAAAATAAGCTGAGGAAAGGAAATATTTAAGATCACAACTGAATTCAAAATTGAAAACAAAAAAAAAAATGGAAAATATCAATGAAATCAAAAGATATGTGTTTGAGATCAATAAAATTGAAAACTTCTAAACATAATCATGTGAGAAAAAAAGAGAAGTCATAAATTACTTATATCAGAAATAAGAGAAGTGACATTACTACAGATTATGTACTATCAGAAAGATAAGAAGATACTGTGAAAAATTTATTATAATAAATTTGACAAATTAGATGAACTGAAAAAGTACCTTGAAAGATACAAGTGAAGGAGCTTACTCAAAAAGGAAGAGATAACTTCAATAACTCCATCTTTATTAAATAAATTAAATTTTAAAGAGAAGAACAAAGTTGAAAAACTAACACTAAAATTCTCAAGACAATTCAAGTTGATGTGGTATTTGTATTAAAATAAACAAATAGGTCAATGGAACAGAATGGAGTACAGCAATAGACACATGTATTCACAAATCATTCTCTACAAAGTTGCAAAAGGAATTTAGTGGAGAAAGTACAGTCATTTTAACAAACAGTACTGAAACAATTAGCCATTTGCAAAAGATGAACTTTGATCTATACTTTGTATCTAATACAAAAAACAGTTTAAATGAACCATTAGATTTACTGCAAAAACCTAAAACTATAAAAGGAGAGGAGTAGGCAAGCTACAGCCTACAGGCCAAATTTGACCTTCTACCTATGTATCTATGAGGTATGGGTTAAGAATAATATTTTTACATATTTAAATGACTAAAGAAATTTTAAAAAGAAGAATACTACTTCATAATACATAAAAGTATATGAAATTTAAATTTCAGTAAATAATTACTGGAACACAGTCACATTCATTCATTTATACTTTTTTCTGTGGCTGCTTTCACACTGTAACTAGGAAAATGATTAGTTGAGGCAGAATTATAGATCACAAAGCCTAAGCTATTTACTATCTGGCCCTTTAAGAAAAAAGTTTTCCAACCCCTACAACAGGCAGAGATTTCTTAGATATGACAGCAAAAACACAATCAATAAAAAAATAAATTGACAAATTGGACTTCATCAAAATTTAAAACTCTCCTCTTCAAAGGATGCTACAGAGAGAATGAAACACAAACCATGGACTGGGGGAAAATATTTGCAAATCAAATATCTGATGAAAAACTTGTGTTGAGTACATGTAAAGAACTCTCAAAACTCCATGGTTTTAAAAAAATTCCTCCAACCCCCAAAAAGAAGCCAAAATAATTAAACATACACTTCACAAAAGATATATAGATGGAAAATATGCACATGAAAAGACACTCCATTAGCTTTATGGAATTGCAAATCAAAGCTATAATAAGATACTAAATATGCACCTATTAGAATGGCAAAAAATTTTAAAAGGCTGACCATACTAAGAATTGGCAGGGATGTGAACAAAGTGGAATTCTCATACACTTCTGGTAGAAATGTAAAATGTGTTAAACACTTTGGAAAACATTTTTGCATTTTCTTAAAAGGTTAAATGTCACATGATGTAGCCAGCCCACTCTTTAGTATTTATTACCAAAAATATGAAACATTCATAAAAAGGCCTTTGCACAAATGTGTACTCAATTCAAAGACTTTTAAATTTGAAATAAATTTCAGTTGTCATTTTGTGTGTGTGTGTGCATGTGTGGTGTGTGTGTAAGAGGGAGAAAGCAAAATTAAAGAGAATTAGATTAAATATTGGAGACTTTAGAGACTTAGAATAGTGGGTTCCTCAATTGATAGGTTATACTTTCTGTAGATCAAATAGTACAGTTGAAAATTTTATCCTGTGTATATTAATAAATTTGAAAAATGCAATATTGTGTTAATAAAGAGCCTGTGCAAGCAGGGCATTTTAGGCAATGTAGTAAGATGTATTCTCTAAGTTTCATGTAAAAGCTTAAGTCAATTAATCTTTATACGTACCTCCCTCATTCTCTCCTACCTTCCCAATATATAATCCTTTATTCATTAGTAAAATGATTTCTGGAAAGAATTATACTATCTTTCTACCAACTTTCTTAGGACTATAAAAATAATTAGGCTTAGTAGTCTAGAGAGCCCAAAATCTTACTCGGCACCAGAATATGAGTGTTTGTCAACTCAGTATTAGATTGCCAGATAGTTTACATTCATCTCTGTTCCCTAGACGTTGGTGGTACCATATCACCATTAATTAATCTTGCTTTAAAAAGTAGACTACGGATCATACATTATCACAAATTCATTGAGGAAGCAGAAATTTTCATTTATCTTGGCCAGCTGGCACATGTCCCATGAACCAGGACAAACTTTTAGCCCCACAGGGTGGAAAATTCTGATCTTTTAAGTGACAGAGTTGTAAAATGGAGCAAATGATCCTTACATGTAATCTCATGCAACATCACACTTCAAGGTCCTCAGTTAGTGATTTAATAATAATTCTTCAGTCTTAAGTACCTACAATTGACCATACGTTACCTTATATCTGCCCATGCCTATTGATTTTATTACTCAAGAATCCTGTAAATAACCGTCACCTTTTCCCATCTTCTTATTATTATGAAAGGTTAAAATAAGTGTTAATTTATACAAGAAATGCTTTTTCTCTTTTCTGTCTCTCTCTCTCTCTGTTTCTGTGTCTGTTGTGTGCTTAATTTATTTCAATTACAAAATATACCTAATAACTCATAAGAAAGAAGTTGCCTACAAATCCTTTTACTGAAGAGTGACTACTATCTAGTTTTTTTGTTTGTTTGTTTTTGCGCTACATGGACCTCTCACTGTTGTGGCCTCTCCCGTTGTGGAGCACAGGCTCCGGATGCGCAGGCTCAGCAGCCATGGCTCACGGGCCCAGCCTCTCCGCGGCATGTGGGATCCGCAGAGCACGAACCCGTGTCCCCTGCATCGGCAGGCAGACTCTCAACCACTGCGTCACCATGGAAGCCCTACTATCTAGTCTTTATTTAACCTATATATCACACAGTAATAATAACAGTGAACACCAATTTATCATGCAGGGCTAAAACTTAAAATTGACAGGTGGATGTGATTTTTATCTACAGGTATGCCTTCAACCTCCTTTGCAATAACGGACAGTTTTACTGTTAATCAAATACATGGTTACACTTTGCTTTTAAGTATACCAAGAAAAAAAAAAAGAATAAGAAAAATTAATAAGAAATTTTAATTAACACTGTCACAGTTCCTTTTTCATAACTTACCATTATATTATTTTCAAGAGTATTTTTGAGGAGTGGTATACATTCTTTCTAAACCATGTATGCTGCATATGTCAAAATATATTTCCATCTACACACAAATCTGATGAGACCATACTTTCAACGTTATCTTCACCTGCTGATCCATCAGGGAGAAGTGGTGAAGAATATATCAGGAGGAGCTTCAAGACAGCGGAAGAGTAAGATGTGGAAATCACCTTCCTCCCCGCAAATACATCAGAAATACATCTACACGTGGAACAACACCTACAGAACACCTGCTGAATGCTGGCAGAAGACCTCAGACCTCCCAAAAGGCAAGAATATACCCATGTACCTGGGTAGGGCAAAAGAAAAAAAAAAACAGAGACAAAAGAACAGGGACAGGACCTGCACCTCTGGGAGGGAGCTGTGAAGGAGGAAAGGTTTCCACACACTAGGAAGCCCCTTCGTGGGCGGAGACTGCAGGTGGCGGAGGGGGGAAGCTTCGGAGCCATGGAGGAGAGCGCAGCAACAGGGGTGCGGAGGGCAAAGCTGAGAGATTCCTGCACAGAGGATCGGTGCCAACCAGCACTCACCAGCCCGAGAGGCTTGTCTGCTCACCCACCAGGGCGGTTGGGGCTGGGAGTTGAGGCTAGGTCGGAGCACAGGGAGAGGACTGGGGTTGGTGACGTGAACACAGCTTGAAGGGGTTAGTGCTCCACGGCTAGCTGCGAGGGAGTCCGGGAAAAGGTATGGACCTGCCGAAGAGGCAAGGGACTTTTTCTTCTCTCTTTGTTTCCTGGTGCGCGAGGAGAGGGGATTAAAAGCGCCACTTAAAGGAGCTCCAGAGACGGGCATGAGCTGTGGCTATTGGCATGGACCCCAGAGATGGGCATGAGACACTAAGGCTGCTGCTGCCGCCACCAAGAAGCCTGTGTCCGAGCACAGGTCACTATCCACACCTCCCTTCCGGGGAGCCTGTGCAGCCCGCCACTGCCAGGGTCCTGGGATCCAGGGATAACTTCCCCAGGAGAACACATGGCGTGCTCAGGCTGGTGCAACGTCACGCCGGCCTCTGCTGCTGCAGGATCGCCCTGCATCTGTATCCCTCCCTCCCCCCCGGGCTGAGTGAGCCAGAGCCTCCGAATCAGCTGCTCCTTTAACCCCGTCCTGTCTGAGCGAAGAACAGATGCCCTCAGGTGACCTACACGCAGAGGTGGGACCAAATCCAGAGCTGAACCCCGGGAGCTGTGTGAACAAAGAAGAAAAAGGGAAATCTCTCCCAGCAGCCTCGGGAGCAGCGGATTAAATCTCCACAATCAACTTGATGTACCCTGCATCTGTGGAATACCTGAATAGAAAACGAATCATCCCAAATTGAGGAGGTGGACTTAGGGAGAAAAGATATATATATATATATATATTTTTTTTTTTCTTTTCTTTTCCCTTTTTCTCTTTTTGTGAATGTGTATGTATGCTTCTGTGTCTGATTTTCTCTGTATAGCTTTGCTTTTACCATTTGTCCTAGGGTTCTGTCTGTCCGTTATTTATTCATTTATTTTTTTTAGTATACTTTTTAGCACTTGTTATCATTGGTGAATTTGATTTCTGGTTTAGTTGCTCTCTTCTTTCTTTGTATTTTTATTACATTAAAAAAATTTAATAATTATCTTTTACTTTAATAACTATTTTATTTTACTTTCTTTTATTTTATTTTATCTTCTTCTTTCTTTCTTTCTTTCTTCTCTTTCTTGCTTTTATTCTGAGCTGTGTGGATGACAGGCTCTTGGTGCTCCAGCCAGACATCAGGGCTGTGCCTCTGAGGTGGGAGAGACAATTTCAGGACACTGGTCCACAAGAGACCTCCCAGCTCCACATAATATCAAATGGTGAAAATCTCCCAGAGATCTCCATCTCAACACCAAGACCCAGGTCCACTCAATGACAAGCAAGCTACAGTGCTGGACACCCTATGCCAAACAACTAGCAACACAGGAACACAACCCCATCCATTAGCAGAGAGGCTGCCTAAAATCATAAAAAGGCCACAGACACCCCAAAACACACCACCAGACGTGGACCTGCCCATCAGAAAGACAAGATCCAGCCTCATCCACCAGAACACAGGCACTAGTCCCCTCCACCAGGAAGCCTAAACAACCCACTGAACCAACCTTAGCCACTGGGACAGACATCAAAAACAACGGGAACTACGAACCTGCAGCCTGCGAAAAGGAGACCCCAAACACAGTAAGTTAAGCAAAATGAGAAGACAGAGAAAAACACAGCAGATGAAGGAGCAAGGTAAAAACCCACCAGACCAAATAAATGAAGAGGAAATAGGCAGTCTACCTGAAAAAGAATTCAGAATAATGATAGTAAAGATCCAAAATCCTGGAAATAGAATGGAGAAAATACAAGAAACATTTAACAAGGACCTAGAAGGACTAAAGAGCAAGAAACAGTGATAAACAACACAATAAATGAAATAAAAAATTCTCTAGGAGGACTCAATAGCAGAATAACTGAGGCAGAAGAATGGATAAGTGACCTGGAAGACAAAATAGTGGAAATAACTACTGCAGAGCAGAATAAACAAAAAGAATGAAAAGAATTGAGGACAGTCTCAGAGACCTCTGGGACAACATTAAATGCACCAACATTCGAATTATAGGGGTCCCAGAAGAAGAAGAGAAAAAGAAAGGGACTGAGAAAATATTTGAAGAGATTATCATTGAAAACGTCCTACTATGGGAAAAGAAACAGTTAATCAAGTCCAGGAAGCAAAGAGAGTCTCATACAGGATAAATCCAAGGAGAAAACGCCAAGACACATATTAATCAAACTGTCAAAAATTAAATTCAAAGAAAAAATATTAAAAGCAGCAAGGGAAAAGCAAGAAATAACACACAAGGGAATCCCCATAAGGTTAACAGCTGATCTTTCAGCAGAAATTCTGCAAGCCAGAAGGGAATGGCAGGGCATATTTAAAGTGATGAAGGAGAAAAACCTACAACCAAGATTACTCTACCCAGCAAGGATCTCATTCAGATTTGACGGAGAAATTAAAACCTTCACAGACAAGCAAAAGCTACGAGACTTCAGCACCACCAAACCAGCTTTACAACAAATGCTAAAGGAACTTCTCTAGGCAGGAAACACAAGAGAAGGAAAAGACCTATAATAACAAACCCAAAACAATTAAGGAAATGGTAATAGGAACATACATATCGATAATTACCTTAAATGTAAGTGGATTAAATGCTCCAACCAAAAGACATAGACTGGCTGAATGGATACAAAAACAAGACCCATATATATGCTGTCTGAAAGAGACCCACTTCAGACCTAGGGAGACATACAGACTGAAAGTGAGAGGATGGAAAAAGATATTCCATGCAAATGGAAATCAAAAGAAAGCTGGAGTAGCAATTCTCATATCACACAAAATAGACTGAAGAAAAAGACTATTACAAGACACAAATAAGGACATAATGATCAAGGGATCAATCCAAGAAGAAGATATAACAATTGTAAATATTTACTCACCTAGCATAGGAGCACCACAATACATAAGGCAAATACTAACAGCCATAAAAGGGTAATTCAACAGTAACACAATCATAGTAGGGGACTTTAACTCCCGACTTTCACCAATGGACAGATCATCCAAAATGAAAATAAATAAGGAAACACAAGCTTTAAATGATACATTAAACAAGATGGACTTAATTGATATTTATAGGACATTCCATCCAAAAACAACAGAATACACATTCTTCTGAAGTGCTCATGGAACATTCTCCAGGATAGATCATATCTTGGGTCACAAATCAAGTCTTGGTAAATTTAAGAAAATTGAAATCGTATTAAGTACATTTTCCAATCACAACGCTATGAGACTAGACAGCTATTACAGGAAAAAAATCTGTAAAAAATACAAACATATGGAGGCTAAACAATACACTACTTAATAACCAAGAGATCACTGAAGAAATCAAAGAGGAAATCAAAAAATACCTAGAAACAAATGACAATGAAAACACACCGACCCAAAACCTATGGGATGCAGCAAAAGCAGTTCTAAGAGGGAAGTTTATAGCCATACAATCCTACCTTAAAAAACAAGAAACATCTCAAATAAACAAGCTAACCTTACACCTAAAGCAATTAGAGAAAGAAGAACAAAAATATCCCAAAGTTAGCAGAAGGAAAGAAATCATAAAGATCAGATCAGAAATAAATGAAAAAGGAATGAAGGAAACTATAACAAAGATAAATAAAACTAAAAACTGGTTGTTTGAGAAGTTAAACAAAATTGATAAGCCATTAGCCAGATTCATGAAGAAAAAAAGGGAGAAAACACAAATCAATAGAATTAAAAATGAAATAGGGAAAGTAACAACTGACACTGCAGAAATACAAAGGATCGTGAGAGATTACAACAAGCAACTACATACCAATAAAATGGACAACCTGGAAGAAATGGAGAAATTCTTAGAAATGCACAACCTGCTGAGAGTGAACCAGGAAGAAATAGAAAATATAAACAGACCAATCACAAGTACTGAAATTGAAACTGTTATCAAAAATCTTCCAACAAACAAAAGCCCAGGACCAGATGGCTTCACAGGCGAATTCTATCAAACATTTAGAGAAGAGCTAACACCTATCCTTCTCAAACTCCTCCAAAATATAGCAGAGGGAGGAACACTCCTAAACTCATTCTATGAGGCCACCGTCACCCTGATACTAAAACCAGACAAAGTCACAAAGAAAGAAAACTACAGGCCAATAGCACTGATGAACATAGATGCAAATATCCTCAACAAAATACTAGCAAACAGAATCCAACAGCACATTAAAAGGATCATACACCATGATCAAGTGGGGTTTATCTCAGGACTGCAAGGATTCTTCAATAAACGCAAATCAATCAATGTGATACACCATATTAACAAATTGAAGGAGGAAAACCATATGATCATCTCAATAGATGCAGAGAAAGCTTTTGATAAAATTCAACAGCCATTTATGATAAAAATTCTCCAGAAAGTAGGCATAGAGGGAACTTACTTCAACATAATAAAGGCCATATGACAAACCCACAGCCAACATCATCCTCAATGGTGAAAAACTGAAAGCATTTCCACTAAGATCAGGAACAAGAGAAGGTTAGCCACTCTCAACACTATTACTCAACATAGTTTTGGAAGTTTTAGCCCCAGCAATTAGAGAAGAAAAAGAAATAAAAGGAATCCAAATCGGAAAGGAAGAAGTAAAGTTGTCATTGTTTGCAGATGACATGATGCTCTATACAGAGAATCCTAAAGATGCTACCAGAAAACTACTAGAGCTAATCAATGAATTTGGTAAAGTAGCAGAATACAAAATTAATGCACAGAAATCTCTTTTATTCCTATACACTGATGATGAAAAATATGAAAATGAAATCAAGAAAACACTCCCATTTACCATTGCAACAAATAGAATAAAATATCTAGGAGTAAACCTACCTAGGGAGACAAAAGACCTGTATGCATAAAATTATAAGACACTAATGAAAGAAATTAAAGATGATACAAATAGATGGAGAGATATACCATGTCCTTGGATTGGAAGAATCAACATTGCGAAAATGACTATACTACCCAACGTAATCTACAGATTCAATGCAATCCCTATCAAACTACCACTGGCATTTTTCACAGAACTAGAACAAAAAACTTCACAATTTGTATGGAAACACAAAAGACCCCAAATAGCCAAAGCAATCTTGAGAAAGAAAAACAGAGCTGGAGGAATCAGGCTCCCTGACTTCAGACTATACTACAAAGGTACAGTAATCAAGACAGTATGGTACTAGCACAAAAACAGAAATATAGATCAATGGAACAGGATAGAAAGTGCAGAGATAAACCCACACACGTATGGTCACCTTATCTTTGATAAAGGAGGCAAGAATATACAGTGGAGAAAAGACAGTCTCTTCAATAAGTGGTGCTGGAAAAACTGGACAGCTACAGGTAAAAGAATGAAATTAGAACACTCGCTAACAGCATACTCAAAAATAAACTCAAAATGGATTAAAGACCTAAATGGAAGGCCAGACACTCTAAAACTCTTAGAGGAAAACAGAGGCAGAACACTCTATGACATAAATCACAGCAAGATCCTTTTTGACCCACCTCCTAGAGAAATGGAAATAAACCCCAAAATACACAAATGACACCTAATGAAACTTCAAAGCTTTTGCATAGAAAAGGAAACCATAAACAAGACGAAAAGACAACACTCAGAATGGGAGAAAATATTTGCAAATGAAGCAACTGACAGAGGATTAATCTCCAAAATTTACAATCAGCTCATGCAGCTCAATATCAGAAAAACAAAAAACCCAATCCAAAAATGGGCAGAAGACCTAAATAGACATTTCTCCAAAGATATATAGATTGGCAACAAACACATGAAAGAATGCTCAACATCACTTATCATTAGAGAAATGCAAATCAAAACTACAATGAGATATCATCTCACACCGGTCAGAATGGCCATCATCAAAAAATCTACTAACAATAACTGCTGGAGAGGGTGGTGAGAAAAGAGAACTCTCTTGCACTGTTGGTGGGAATGTAAATTGATACAGTCACTATGGAGAACAGTATGGAGGTTCCTTAAAAAACTAAAAATAGAACTACCATATGACCCAGCAAACCTACTACTGGGCATATACCTTGAGAAAACCATAATTCAAAAAGATTCATGTATCAAAATGTTCCCTGCAGCTCTATTTACAATTGCCAGGACATGGAAGCAACCTAAGTGTCCATCGACAGATGAATGGATAAAGATGTAGCTCATATATACAGTGAAATATTACTCAGCCATAAAAAGAACCGAAATTGAGTTATTTGTAGTGAGGTGGATGGACCTAGAGCCTGTCATACAGAGTGAAGTAAGTCAGAAAGAGAAAAACAAATACTGTATGCTAACACACACATATATGGAATATAAAAAAAACTGTTCTGAAGAAACTAGGGGCAAGACAGGAATAAAGACACAGACCTACTAGAGAATGGACTTGAGGATATGGGGAGGGGGAAGGGTAAACTGGGTCAAAGTGAGAGAGTGGCATGGACGTATATACACTACCAAACGTATAATAGATAGCTAGTGGGAAGCAGCCGGATAGCACAGGGAGATCAGCTCGGTGCTTTGTGACCACCTAGAGGGGTGGGATAGGGAGGATGGGAGGGAGGGAGATGCAAGAGGGAAGAGATATGGGGACATTTGTATATGTATAACTGATTCACTTTGTTATAAAGCAGAAACTAACATACCATTGTAAAGCAATTATACTCCAATAAAGATGTTAAAAAAAGAGGAATATATCAGAACAAATTTGGCAGAAATTATTAAAAGATTATTGTAAATAATAAAAGAATTGATTAAAATAATATTCATTACTTTATAAGTTTATGAGGGAAGATATAATTTTGTTTATAGACACTTGTATAATATAACTTCAGAGAGAAGTACCTCATTAGAATCATTTAAAAATGATGATATGATCTACAGAAGTGAACATTTAGCAAAGCAACAGAAGAATTGTCCAACTAGGAGCCGATGGAAGTCTCACAGTTTGTATTATTTGACATTATGTTTGATAAAACACAGGAGAGATTTCAGAGGATGAATCCTAAACTGAAGGCCAGGCAGCATGATCTGTTATATCAGGTGCCTCTTAGGCTGAGCTTTCTTTGATGTATATAACGCAGAAATCTAAACTTTACCCACAATGGCTTCACTACCCAGAAAGGCCACTCAATATAAAGCAATGTAAAGGCATCCACTTATATTAATCATACTTGAGTGGAAAGAAAGGAAGAATGGCAGAGTGGCAATTGGTAGGAATTATAACTTTTTTGTCCTCTCTGTATATTTATTTTCCTCTTCTTTGTCATTGTAAGTCTCGGTTCTCTTTATCATCCCCTTGCATGTGTACATGCTCATACTCTTTCATATTTAACCTTCTAGCACTGAGGAGAATGCAGAAAAGTAGATAAAATGTTAATTTCTAACATGAGACTCGGTAAATAAAATTAAATACAATATACACATATATATGTGTGTGTGTGTGTGTATATATATCTCAGATAGAGAAATTTAACAAATTACAATTGGTATAAGGCTCTCAAATGAACTTGCCTGGCACAACCTGTCTGCTCCAGGATCCCATTGTAAAGGATGGATTACTTTAATATACTACATATAATTTCTTTCTTTTTCATAGAATATGAAATAAATTCTGAAACCATTCATTTTTAGTACCAACTTTAATACCAAATTTAGCCAACCATAAGGCAACTTAATTAGCATTCTGGGCTGCCAGTGGGAATAAAGAATAAAAGGCAGAACCAAGCCCCAGGTTCTCTCCACCAGCCCACATTCCCCACCCTAAAAGAATTCAGATACAGAAAAATTAAGTTCTGTACACTTCAATGATCTCTGATGATAGATGCATCCCACATAATAGCTCTCTGACCAGGAACATGTCAACTCACTTTTCTATTTCAGTTCCTTAGCTTGTAAAACAGGGATAATAATAGCAGCTACCCCATAAGGTGTTTCTGATGACTACATAGATTAATGTATGTAAAACCTTGGAACCTTCTTTGTCACAGTAGGTGCTATATTAATAACAGTTGTTACCGTAGTGATTATTATGTCACAATTCCACACCTATAAGTGATACTTTGCCATCAGTATAGGGTAAAAGTATCTTCAGAATTCTTTATTAAGACCAAAGAACATTTAAAACGGTTTAGAAGCATTTCCATCAATCTCAGGTTAAATAAACATGCTTCCCATTTTGAGGTTTAAACTTTATTCTGACAATTTTCTAAATCATAATACTTCATTATTCGGTAACACTGAGAAAAGGCAACATCATTTATGCAACCATTATGGTGCTTTTGAGTTTTAATATGCCTAGTAGTGTTCAAGGCTTACATATACAGCATTTATTACCAGGCTAATTATAGGGACTTTTGGTTGGGTTTATCATATGAGAACATTACTAGGTTATGGTCACCATTTGCCACTGGCAGAGAAGGATTGCCAAGCTTGTATCTCCATTGGCTCTAAAACAACTCGCAGCAATGGAACACTGAAGTCTGTAACACTTTTTGTCACATAATAGTTTCTGTGCTTGTCCCCACACAGGCACTTTTAAGCAGATATACAGTACATTCTGTATCCACTCAAGGATTTGAGATAAAGTCTATGAAAATAGCTATAAATGTCAACATTATACAGCATCATAGTCCTATATTTGTGTCAGGAAGGCATATTACCAGTTTAAGGCTGTAATCATTCATATTCTATCAAGTAATGGTATGACACATACATTTAGAAAGATGTTATGCTCACAGAAAGAATTATATTACAAAGACAAATGCATATATACCCGAGCCTGAATACACAACATTGACTATGTATGTGAGAAATTGTTTTTCATCATGGTAACTATTATACAAAAATGCTGAACAAATGTGTTGTTGTTGTTTTTAATTGTACTATTTTGTAGCTGCTGGTATATCATCTATTGTTATGAAGCATGCACATCTTAGGCTTTCTTTTTACTTTCTTCCCCCCAAAATAAATTCTGGTATGTTTTCTTATAAGGTAGGCATACCTCTATGGAACCGAAATAGTAATCTGTTATATTACCATATTCAGACATTTTTGTCAGAAAAAAAAAAGAAGAAAATGAACCATTTGGTGTATTTTCTTCCATTTTTAAGGAAAACTCAAGATCAATGTTCCTCTAGGGAGAAGCCTGAGTGGGGAGAAGAAATGGCTGAAGTAGGATTCTAGATGTTGACCCCAATTTAGCTCAATATCAACCTATGCAATCTGGGGAATTTCCTGTTTCTCTGTCTGTAAATAGGGTGTTGACCTCAATAAGCTTTATGAAATGTTCTACTTCTAAAAAAATTAATGCTAAACTAAATATAAATATTCTTGGCTCACTCTTCTTTTATCCCTTTCTTTTGTCCTTAGTTTTTGGGGGAAAGTCTGATAAACTTGCTCCCTGTACAATGTACATTCCTAGAAAATCATAATTATACAAGATGGTGATGGGTCTTTCTCTTGTTTAGCTGACATCATTCTCTCCCTTAACTTGGCAGCTCACAAGCACCTCCAAACCTTGTAAATATCACACTTTTATTGGCCTCACTATTATTACTTCCTTCACCTGAGAAACATCAATATAATGGTAAAAAGGCATTTTCACCATTGGAAGCTAGATTCCTTAGCTTAAAATCTCAATTTTCTCACTATGCTCCACATAAGCTTTGGCAAGGTATTTAGCATTGCTGTGCCTCAGTTTTCCCATCTGTAAAATGAGGATAATAGTGTTTACCCTCCAGGGTTATTCTGCATTTTTTTTTTTGCGGTACGCGGGCCTCTCACTGTTGTGGCCTCTTGCGGAGCACAGGCTCTGGACGCGCAGGCTCAGAGGCCATGGCTCACAGGCCCAGCCGCTCCGCGGCATGAGGGATCTTCCCGGACCTGTCCCTCACATCTGCAGGCGGACTCCCAATCACTGCGCCACCAGGGAAGCCCTATTCTGCATTTTGAATGGCTTCATTACATGTAAAGGCAGGGAAATGCTCTAGGCACTTAATAAATGTTAGTTATTATTTTTCTGTTCTTAATCATTCGGCAGCTATAAATTTTTTAATTAAACACCAAGGATGGATTCAAAAATTAATTATTTCAGTAAGTGTTTTTAGAGCGCTCCCCATGAATTAGGTTTTGTGAATAAGTCAGATCATCTTCCTGCTCTTACAAAGCTTATATTCCAGTGGGTACAAAAGATGATATCAAGGACATATGAATAAGATATTTTCAGGTATATCTGAGAACTGCTAAGAAATTAATACAAAGTACATGTAACAAATATTAAGAGAGCTAGGAGAATGGAGTGGGGAAAATAGTGCTTTTACTGGGTCGCATGAGCAACCTCTTAATTTTGGAGTGGATCAACGTTCAGTTCTTGCACATTATCTCTGCTTTGTTTGTACACTCTGCCTTCATTACCTCACCCAGGCCCAGGGCTTAATTATGATGCCTGAAGGTACCATATAATCTGGTTATCTTCCTCAAATGTGCTAACACTGGCAGTCACCTATAACAGTAAATGGCATTTTCCCTTTGCTAAGACCCCAAACCCTGGAGCCGTCCTGACTCCTTTTTCTGTCTTCTTATATCCAAAGCAAATTCTGTCAACTCTACCTTCAAACTATATCCAGTATTTTACCAGTTCTCACCACTGCTGCCACCATTTTCTAAGACTTCCTGGATCTCTTGGTTGAATTACTGGAAAACTTCCTAACTGGTCTCTCTGTGTTCACTTTGCCCACGTAGAGCTTCATTCCAACACAGCAGAGTAAGCATGAATTGGAGGATGAGGGTGTGCCTCCTCTGTGCAAAGACTCCAATGGCTCTGATTTTACTCAAATAAAATCACAAGTCTCAGCGTGGACTATAAGACCCTACCAGCTCTGGCCCATGTCCCTTATGCTACTTCCCTTACATGCCGCCCCTCTCTTCCTACTTCACTCTGGTAAACTGGCCTCCTTAATATTCATGAAACACACCAATAATACTTCTGGCTCAGGGCCTTTGCTCTTCTGCAAATGCCTGGCATGCTCTCCCTCTATCAGCATGGTTTGCTCCCTCAGTTCCTTCAGGGCTTCATCCAAATGTCACCTTCTCAGTGAGGCCCTCCTTTTAAAAATTGCAACCCCAATCCCTAGAACTTCTTATTCTCCATTTACAATTTATTTTTGCTCCCCATAAAGTATTATCTTCTGATGGATTTATTTTGTTGTATGATTTCTTCTTTACTAGGGTATAAGCATCATAAAGCAGAGATTTTTGTCTGTCGTTCAATGTCGTATTCCAATTGCAGAGGCAACTGCCTATCGTGTAAGTGTTCTTTCAACATTTATTGAATGAATGAATGTAGTCCAGGCAATCTTCTCTGAGGAGTAACATTTGTTCTGAGGCCCTGATATCAAGAGACAGAAAACTATTAGACAGTCCGGTGGCAGAAAATATTCTAAGCAAAGGAAATGACCTTAGCAACTGTCAGCCTTTGAACAAAGAGAGACATGAAATGACTTATATTTTTAAATAATTATCCTAACTTCTGTGTTAAGAACAGTAGTTGGAGTAAAATAAGTGAGGATGAAAGAGGTAGGGGCTAAGTTCCACGAAGAAGGAAGTGGACAGGGCTTCCAGGCTATAGTAAGAAGTGGAATTTCATTTCAGATGAAAAAGGAAGCACAGCTGAAGGGGGCTATTAAAGGTATGGGTGGAGGGAAATATATAATCTGGTTGTATTTTTAAAAAATCTATTGGCTAGCAAGGGATAGAATGTTATTTTTTTACTCGGCAAAAGTAATCAGGGGAAACCACATTATCAAGATTTTTAAATCAGTAATATAAAGATTGTCTGTAGAATTAAGTCATTAAGGTTTCATACCTGAGAAGAAGTTGATGGTAGGTAAAATTTTCACTGAGTTCACATTTGTCTCAATATAATTTAAATATTCCTGAATATTCTAGATCGAATTTATCAGTGGTCTCATTGGTATAGCTGGAATGGTTTATTTTTCTGAAGCCTCCACAGTGATTAACAGTTCCAAACACTTTCCCTGAGTCTTTAAAAAAACCTATCAAAGATGAAGAAAGTCAGTAAAAATAGAACAACCATACGACCCAGAGATCCCACTACTGGGCATATACCCTGAGAAAACCGCAATTCAAAAGGAGTCATGTACCACAATGTTCATTGCAGCTCTATTTACAATAGCCGGGACATGGAAGCAACCTAAGTGTCCATCAACAGATGAATGGATAAAGAAGATGTGGCACTTATATACAATGGAATATTACTCATCCATAAAAAGAAACGAAATTGAGTTATTTGTAGTGAGGTGGATGGACCTAGAGTCTTTCATACAGAGTGCAGTAAGTCAGAAAGAGAAAAATAAATACCATATGCTAACACATATATATAGAATCTAAAAAAAAAATGTTCTGAAGAACCTAGGGGCAGGACAGGAATAAAGACGCAGACGTAGAGAATGGACTTGAGGACACGGGGAGTGGGAAGGGTAAGCTGGGATGAAGTGAGAGTGGCATGGACTTATATATAATACCAAATGTAAAATAGGTAGCTAGTGGGAAGCAGCCACATAGCACAGGGAGATCAGCTCGGTGCTTTGTGACCACCTTGAGGGGTGGGATAGGAAGGGTGGGAGGGAGATGCAAGAGGGAGGAGAGGGCTTCCCTGGTGGCGCAGTGGTTGGGAGTCCACCTGCCGATGCTGGGGACGCAGTTTCGTGCCCCAGTCGGGGAGGATCCCGCGTGCCGCAGAGCGGCTGGGCCCGTGGGCCGTGGCTGCTGAGTCTGCGCGTCTGGAGCCTGTGCTCCACAGCGGGAGAGGCCACAGCAGTGAGAGGCCTGCGTACCGCAAAAAAAAAAAAAAAAAAGAGGGAGGAGATATGTGGATATATGTATACGTATAGCTGATTCACTTTGTTATACAGCAGAAACTAACACATCATTGTAAAGCAATTATACTCCAATAAAGATGTTAAAAAAAAAAATGAAGCAAGTTGCATTTATAGAACTTCCCGAAATATGCAGTTTATTAAAGATAATGTGTATGGATTTCCAAATGAAAATAGTATTATATTATCCAGAATATATCTCTTTGACAACAACGAATACGTGCTTTGGATACAAGTTTGACTTAATTAATTTTTTAGAATTATTTTTATGTACAGTTTCTGTTCATTGTTATGTATATGTGTATGAAATTCTACACCTATATTAATTAAATTTATGATTATAAATATAATCAATAAATATAATGAATAACTACTAGTAATACAATTTGTAATAAATGTAATATGAATATTAAATTGATCAAATTAATATACTTAATGTTAATATTTTTAATAAAATTCTAATATTAATAAAATGATAGCATTTTATAGTACATTGGTATAAATGTAGACATTTGTGTCTACAACAAATGTCCTGTATTTATGTTAGCACACCACTGAGATACATGACTAAAAGCTAAATCTGACAAGGAAATATGGATAGAAAAGTCCATGTAAGTTCCTAGAATTTTTTTTAATGCAAACCCTATAATTGAGGAGCTGCAATTTTACCTTTTAAAAAAGTTAAGAAGAAGAAATTAAACATATTCCATTTGTTTCATTATGATTGCTTTCTATTTTCAATTCTGGTGCATATTTATATAAGGAGAAGAAACAGAATTTTCAAATTTGTAGCAGTTAAGTGTCAAACCTACTTGTATAGAATATAAATTCTCTTTAATTTTGTGTTTCACTGTGATGTACAATGAGATTTATATTTAAAGAATCAGAATATGGGAGAAAAAGGGATAGAAATGAGTAACATTTTTGAGTTATTTTGTCATCCAGTTATTGTGCTTCTGCTCTCATTTAACCTCTTATGTCTGTATTACTTTAATGCATATGTAAAATGTCTTCATCAGCCAAACAGCAGTCAGCTCAGCATAAAGAAGTGCTGCACTGAGGCTCAATGACATAGTCAACAGTCTTAAAAGTTATTGGTGGAGTTAAGAATAGAAATTATATATTTTCTAACAACCCCAGCACATTTTGTGTCAGACCCTGATTTCTACTTATCTTTCAGAATTAATTTAAGATGATTCGAAATTATATTGCAGAAAAAGCTTTCCTTATCTTCAGTGTGTTGTGAAATGCATATTTAGATAAAAAGGGCCCTGGCATTTTGTGATTGGTGGTTTATTCGTCCATCTGAAAATCAGCAGAGATGTTTCCTGCAAGGTAAAAATATAACTGGGTTTTTCCTCCCCCAGTATTATTATACCTGGGGAAGATCAGTGGAAGCATATATGGACCATATTCAGGTGCTTTATCCACCTTGCCAGCCTCCACTGAGTAAATGACCGTAACACTGCAATATTACATGTTTTTCCTCTACTTTAGGAAGCTACCTCACAGAATTTCATGAAGATTCAGATAAACAAGGCTGAACCTTCAGAAAACCTGACACTACTCATCAGTTTAAACATTTTCTTTTTGCTTCGCTGTTTATTGTACTTTGCTACAATAAATTCTTTCTATTACCCATAATAACTAGTTAAAACTTGTTCATGCCCTTTTACTTCATCTGAGAACAAATTCCTTATACCTGTATTCCAAACATAGTTATTTGTATTGGTTGGATCTACAATCATTCTTTTGCCCTGGCTACTCCCATATCAAGTAAACTGCGGAAATAGCCGGCTGTTAAATCGGTATTTATACAAAGGTTAATACACCTTAAATTCCAAAAACTAAAGGCAAAAACTTTCAGTGGCTCCTGTTATTCATCTATCAGTTAACCTGACCCAAAAAATCAGCATGGCGCACTGTAATTTATATTGTTATACTTAAAAAGCCATGACACATTTCAGCTTTGATGTAGAGGATTGTTTTATTCCTATAGAGAAAAGACAAATCTATTTGGCTGCCCATGGTGGGTGTTGCAATAACTCACTACATTTTTCATATTTATTCACTTGTTATCCCAGTATTGGCACTTATAATTGATAACGGATCTTTCAAAAATACCAGTATAGTAAATAAAAACATGAGAAAGCATGGTATGCATCAAATTAAGTTGTGATATGCCATTAAAAGTAATGATCTATCAATTCCCTTGAATATGAATAAATTGAACATTGCTTCCCCATTGTGTAGGAAGGGGGTGGAGCTGAGAAAGATAAAAGACAGGAAAAGAAGCTTTGAATGAAAGATACATGGTAGATAACCTATGCTTTTACAGATCTACCCCAAGAAAAGGTGTTTATGATTAATCAACAAGAAGAATAATAGATAACTTCTATATTAAAGGATACATATCTGTGTTCCTGCTGTTTCCCCTACATCCATTAAAGTGTCTGCTTGTAGTAAGTGTTCAGTAAATTTTTGAAGGATATCAGCTTAAATGTCACTTATCAGTGACGTTTGAGAATAGGTTATTATAACCATCATCACAATTTTGACTAAATCATTATTCCAATTTTGTTTTTGGCTCAAAGACTGAAAATGCCAGAGGAGCCAAGACAGGATCTATATTTACTCACCATGGTATGTGACCCTACAGGTATGTCTAGTCCAGAGTAGATGTTCAATAAAAGTGTGCTGAGTAAAAGACTGCATGAATGGACCTTCACAGATATGTGAACACCATGGAGAATATTTAGTAAATAATATCTATTATTATCATGAGCTAATCTTCTAAGTAAAATATACAAGTCCAGTAAATAAATAAAATAGAGATTTAAAAGTAATAGAAAAAATCAATAAAACCAAGAGCTGGTTCTTTGAAAGGGTAAACAAAATTAACACACACAGGCTCACCAAGAAGAAAAGAGACAGAACTCAAATAAACAAAATAAGAAATGAAAAAGGAGAAACAACTGATACCGCAGAAATACAAAACCCATAAAAGAATACTATGAATAATTATATGCCAACAAATTCAACAACATAGAAGAAATGGACAAGTGTCTAGAAACTTAGAGCCCACCAAAACTGAATCAAGAAGAAACTGATAATTTGAACAGACTGATCACTAGAAGTGAAATAGAATTTGTAATTTAAAAACTCCCTACAAACAAAAGTTCAGGACTAGATGGCTTCACAGGCAAATTCTACCAAACATACAAAGGAGAACTTTTGTCAATCCTTCTCAAACTCTTCCAAAAGATTGAAGAGGAAGGAACACTCCCAAAGACTTTCTATGAAGCCACCATCACTCTGAAACCAAAACCAGATGAAGATACCACCAAAAAAGAAAATTACAGGCCAATATCTTTGATGAATATAGATGCAAAAATTCTCAACAAAATATTATCAAACCGAATCCAGCAACACATAAAAAAGATCATACACCATGACCAAGTGGGATTCATCCCAAGTTCATAAATATGGTTCAACATATGCAAATCAGTCAATGTGATATACCACATCAACAAAAGAAAAGACAAAAACCACATTATTATCTCAATAGAAGCAGAAAAAGCATTTGACAAAATTCGACATCCATTCATGATAAAAACTCTTACCAAAGTGGGTATAGAGGGAACATATCTCAACATAATAAAAGCTATTTATGACAAACCAATAGCCAATATAATACTCAATGGTGAAAAGCTGAAAGCCTTCTTGCTAAAATCTGGAATAAGACAAGGATGCCCACTCTCACCACCTCTATTCAACACAGTATTGGAAGTCCTAGCCACAGGAACCAGACAAGAAAAAGAAATAAAGGTAACCAAATTGGAAGGGAAGAGGTAAATTTGTCACTATATGCAGATGACATGATACTATATATAGAAAATCCTAGAGACTCCACACAAAAATTACTAGAACTGATAAATGAATTCAGCAAGGTAGTAGGATACAAGATTAACATACTGAAATCAGTTGCATTTTTTTACACTAACAATGAAATAACAGAAAGAGAATGTAGAAAACAATATCTTTTAAAATAGCACCAAAAATATAAAACTTAGGAATAAGCCTGAGCAAGGAGGTGAAAGACTTATGTGCTGAGAACTATAAAACATTAATAAAGGAAATGGAAGATGATTAAAGAAATAGAAAGATACCCCATGCTTTTGGACTGGAAGAATTAATATTGTTAAAATGGCCATACTACCCAAAGCAATCTACAGATATAATGCTATCCCTATATCAATCTACAGATATAAAAAATCCCATGACATTTTTCACAGAACTAGAACAAATAATCATAAGATTTATATGGAGCCATAAAAACCCAGAATTGCCAAAGCAATCCTCAGGAAAATAGCAAAGCAGACCTAACCCTCCCAGACCTCAGACAATACTACAAAGCTACAGTAACCAAACGACATGATATTGACACAAAAACAGACATATGGATCAATGGAATAGAATAAAACCCATACACCTGTGGTCAATTAATCTTCAACAAAGGAGGCAAGAATATACAGTGGGAAAAAGACAGTCTCTTCAGCAAGTGGTGTTGGGAAAGTTGGGCAGTGACATGTAAATCAATGAAGTTAGAACACACCCTCACACCATACACAAAAATAAACTCAAAGTGGCTCAAAGACTTAAACTTAAGACATGACATCATAAAACTCCTAGAAGAGATCATAAGCAAAACATCCTCTGACATAAATCGTACCAATATTTTTATAAGTTTCCCAAAGCAATAGAAATAAAAGCAAAAATAAACAAAAAGGACCTAATCAAACTTACAAGCTTTTACACAGCAGAGGAAACCATAAACAAAATGAAAAGACAACCTACAGAATGGGAGAAAATATTTGCAAATGTTGCGACTGACAAGGGCTTAATTTCCAAAATATACAAACAGCTTATAAAACTCAACAACAGGGCTTCCCTGGTGGCGCAGTGGTTGAGAGTCTGCCTGCCGATGCAGGGGACATGAGTTCGTGCCCCGGTCCAGGAAGATCCCACATGCTGTGGAGGGGCTAGGCCCGTGAACCATGGCCGCTGAGCCTGCGCATCCAGAGCCTGTGCTCCGCAATGGGAGAGATCACAACAGTGAGAGGCCCACGTACCGCAAAAAAAAAAAAACAAAAAACCAAAAAAACAACCATTATAAAACTCAACAACAAAAAAACAAACAACCCAATCGAAAAATGGACAGAAGACCTAAATAGACATTTCTCCAAAGAAGACATACAGATGGCCAATAGGCACATGAAAAGATGCTCAACATCACTAATTATTAGAGAAATGCAAATCAAAACTACAGTGGGGTACCACCTTGCACTGATCAGAATGGCCACCATTAAAAAGTCTACAAATATCAAATGCTGAAGGGGGTGTGGAGAAAAGAGAACCCTCCTGTACTGTTTGTGGGAATGTAAGTTGGTGCAGCCACTGTGGAAAACAGTATGGATGTTCCTCAAAAACCAAAAAATAGAATTACAGTATGATCCAGCAATCCCACTCCTGGCTATATATCCAGACAAAATTATATTCAAAAAGATACATGCACCCCTATGTTCATAGCAGCATTATTTACAGTAGCCAGGACATGGAAGCAACCTAAATGTCCATTGACAGAGGAATGGATAAAGGAGATGTGGTACATATAGAAATGGGATATTATTCAGCCATAAAAAAGAATGAAATAATGCCATTTGCAGCAACATGGATGGACCTAGGGATTATCATACTAAGTGAAGTAAGTCAAAGAGAAAGACAAATACCATAAGATATCACTTATATGTGGAATCTAAAATATGGCACAAATGAACTTATTTACGAAACAGAAACAGACTCACAGACATAGAGAGCAGACTTATGGTTACCAAGGAGGAAGGAAGGTAGGGAAGGGATGGAGTGGGCGGTTGGAGTTAGCAGATGTAAGCTGTTACATAGAGAATGTATAACCACCAACTTATGGTTACCAAGGGGGAAGGAAGGTGGGAAAGGGATGGAGTGGGAGGTTGGAGTTAGCAGATGTAAGCTGTTACATAGAGAATGTATAACCACCAAGGTCTTACTGTATAGCACAGGGAACTATATTCAATATCCTGCGATAAACCATAATGGAAAAGAATATAAAAAAGAATGTATACGTATGTATAACTGAATCACTTCGCTGTACAGCAGAAATAAGACAACATTGTAAATCAACTATACTTCAATGTAAAAATATATAATATAGGGCTTCCCTGGTGGTGCAGTGGTTGAGAGTCCGCCTGGCGATGCAGGGGACACGGGTTCGTGCCCCAGTCCGGGAAGATCCCACATGCCGCGGAGTGGCTAGGCCCGTGAGCTATGGCCACTAAGCCTGAGTGTCCAGAGCCTGTGCTCTGCAATGGGAGAGGCCACAACAGTGAGAGGCCCGTGTACCACAAAAAAATAAAAAATAAGATAAAATAATATATATAACATATATAAATATATATAATATATATATATAATATATGTATATATAGAAGTCCAATCACAAGAATCATAATTATGTGCAGGATACAGCTATTCCCACTTTTGGGAAAATAACTCAAAATCCACCCTATTCATAGTTAGAGAACAATAGTGAAGACAGTAATGTTAGTATGTTTTATATAATACATATGATTGCATCATACTTATTACTAAGTGGTATATCCCCTATATATTTTATGGCTGTGTACAGAGGTAAGACACACATAAATACAATGCAGATGCCTTCGTGTAACAAAACCATATCTTATAACTATATTGATGCATTGCTTAGTTCACCTGAAACCCGATTATACCATACTTGACTCTCTGAAAAGCAATCACCCCCCCAGAATAGTTCACTCAGTAATGATTGATGAGAATAGAAACATCACTTGTCACTACTCAAGTGCTTTGATTTGTACAAGCTCTACAAGAGAGAGACACGGTGACAACGTCACCCCTTCCCCAACTCCAGCCCCATTTTTCTTTTCAATCCTCTGGAGCCTCTGGATTGATTACTATTAACTCTGAGATGCTGTCTCTATAGCAGAACCACAGAATTGTAGGTGGACTGCCTATAACCACTTATTCCTTAAGTCCTGTTTAAAAGTCTATCTAGCTTCCTACCTGGAATATCAGTATTTTCTATGAAATAGTAGTTAAAAGTCATTATGAAACATGAGCATTACTCTGTAAACCCACTGATATGTTCAGGAAGTAAATGCCATTACCTCAATTTTATATATGGCTGTACTGATGTAGTATTTAATTCTGTGCTTCCCATCGCACGCACACAAACACACACATACCTACACAGGTACATACACAACAAGGAATGTTTAAACACTGTAGTTAATAATTTTATATATTTTTTTCTGAGTTTATAAGTGGGATGAATGAAAAGACAGTTCAAATTTTAGGGTGATATTAGAACACTGTCAGATACTATGGTTTAACAAGTTTAGTAGAGATCATTTCTTGTTACTGAAGTAAATGTCTTTTCATACCATATTTAGTCTAAAATGTCTTTTCCCAATGAAGTATATAATAATACTGAGGGTTCAGATACTATTTTTTATGACCATTGACTACTTAACAAAAAGGGCTGTAATCAACAATTAACAAGAAGACAAATTAGTAATCAAATATATAACATAGTTGTCCTACCCTTACTTTAGGATCATAGCAGATAAGTACTGTAGGATCCATTATTGTGACAGATGGCCTTATTACGGAACACTTAGTTGTTAAAAAAAAAGTCAATTAGTCAAAGTCTTACATTAAAAATCAGCTTACACACTAGCACACTTCACTGAATTTTAAACAAACTGAATAATATCTTTGAAATTTTGGTACCATTTATTTTGAACATTTATTAAACACATGTCTAAGCCAGTAATCAAAAGACAGCTACACATAAAAGAAAGTATAAAAATTAATTAGCCATAGACAGCGTGAGGTATATGAATACAATCAATAGCTATAAATATTAAAGTGTAGTACAACTTCTTGTTACTGACCTTGTCTCTAACTCTTTTGGTAAACAGAGTAAGTTTCATTAATAAAAAAGAACTTGTTTTTAAAACACATTACTTAGGACAAGAGAACATATTTCTTCCTACCTGAATGGGCTTTTGTGATTATGTGCACACATTAATAAGAAATAATCTTTAAGAAAACAGTTTAGTTCCTTTGCCATAGCTGTTTACTTGCAAAAAACAATTTTAAATTTAAAATAAAAGGCTACTCCTGGAATTTAAATGATACTTAGTCTGCTATTTAAAAATCTGGGGGAAAACAACCCCACGGTATACACATTTGGTTCAAATTTTCCACAGTTTAAACTACCACCAAGCAAGTCAAATGCATATTTAAGAATCCTCAAGTTAAGGATGCAGTTCTAAACACACTTAATGTGAGCTCAGCCTCACCCCTCCCCCAGCCCGAGGCACTTAAGAGGAATGAAATCTATCTTCTTTCTAAAAGTTAATTTGCACTCATTTTAGAGCATTTCTTCTGGGAAATTAAGGCAAACCTCTGAGGCATAGAGCCTAGTCATTAGAAATGCTCTACCAGAGAAGCTGATAATTTATATAAGCAAATCTTTAATAAGATTTATTAAGATCTGAAAATAGTAAAGCAACCTCTCTTTCACTTTATTTCTGATTTGTGTATTTGTTGTGGTGGGTTATTGAGCGAGAGGGCAGAGAAGGAGTCACAAAAATAGGGCTTTGCATAAGAAGTCCACAAGATCACAAGGCAGAGGAAGCCCACAAGCCTGGAAGGTCCTCCTGCTGGGTGTGCACATGACATTCCACTCAGCCCATATGAAACACTGGATTGTTTAGCAACGGCAGACTCCAAGAGCAGAGGGAACACCGTGTTGCAAACGTTTTCCTTAAATGAAGTTAGTAAACTAATCATGTTTCCAGGGCTCTTCCTGACAGGTTGATTTCCCACCTGGCAAAGCCAAGCTTCTCTGACTCTAACCACCTACAGGGCAGAGACCTGTTTCCAGCTAATTTTGCGGCAATATGCAGGCTGCCACTATGCCACTGAGGCCAAGCAAACTTGATACCCTGTCTGAATAATGTCCCAATATGCCTGGGATTAAGAATAAATCTTTTAAAATGAAAAGTCAAGCAGGAAATATGTATAACATACTAGCCTTTGGGGTAAAACTCCTCCAAAAGAAAAGTGTTTTGATTCGATTTTAAAAGACTGCTGGGGAATTGTGTATGTTTGAGAAAGACATCTTGTAAAAAGTATAAACCCATCGTAAAGCTTGTAAAAGCAAAGATCTTTGTCAAAAAATAAAATATATTTTAGAGAACCCTCATGAACCTTCCTTGGAAAGGCAGCTACAGCCAACCTCCTGACTGTGACGTGAGAAGACAGTTAAACACCCCACTGAAACCATTTTCACCATCCAAGGAGAGTCTGATAGAGAATCATTGTGTAAAAGATTTTTTAAAAGGAGGAAAAAGAATCAATGGCTTAAATTGTATTAGCTAATACATAGGGAATTTACATAAATGGGAACATGAATAGTCACTGACAAAGTTTCAGGAAATCTTTGGAGAGAGAGCAACAAAACACCAGGGCATCATATTATGACAACAAATAGAATATACTAGGATCATTTTTCCTATTAAAATGGGTGGTTTAGAGTTTGAACTATAAACCCATGAAATAAAAGCTCTCCAGGGTGTGTTATTCTTATAGTAACATGTCTTGAAATGCATAAGTAAAATACTTTGTGTAAAAGCATCATGTTTTCAGTGGCCTAGAACAGCTCTACCGTTGCCATCTAGTTCTCAGATGAAGTTTTGTGGTGTAAACTTATTTTTGTTTTGTTCTTTAGATGTTCATGTCAATTCAGATTCTTAATTTTCACATATTCATATAATGAAACATTTTCAATGCATGAAAGATCTACTGTATTGTTGACTAGAAATATATTCAAAAGCTTAAAGGATTTTTTATACAGCTACATTATAGTTGGATTTTAGATATCACTACTTCATTATATGTGCATGTAATAATTCCACATAAAATTCAGAATTAGTGTGTTTTATCATCATCATCATCATTGCTTGAATTCAGATAAGAGAATCATCTATTTGGAGAAAAAAATAAAAGTTTTCAGAGAAAAAGTACGCTTTGATATTAGAATAGTCTCAAGACATGAAAATTGATAGTACAGTAGCATACAGGGAGATAGCATGGCCTCTGATGTTTTCATTACTTTGCATGTATCTAGCGTGTTTTTTGGGGGGGATGGGATAGGCAATGCTGTTTCATATGAGTATCTATGCAATTAATCATGAGCTTTATAAGATGACATCTTAGAAGGGATCTACTTGTTGAAAACTGTTATATTGATCCTTAATATCACTTGAAAAGTATAAAAGTTGCTATGGTCTATTTATGTTAAGACTGCAGCTGGATAGCTTCAAAACAGACTAACTTTCAGATATCCTCTTTAATACATAATGTGTCCTTTAGTGCTGTAGAAAAATACATCATTTCCTGTGTTTGGTGGGAACCTAGACTTCCTAAGAGGGCTATTCAGATTAGAATCATAAATCTTTCTCCTGAATATAGAAAGCCTGGTAAAACTTTCTCTCTCAATCAAACCTATTTCATATTTTCTTCCCCAAACAACATCTAAGAGGTAAGGGAAGAACTGTTATCAATCTCTGCTGCTTTTGACTCCTGTGTTTTTAATTTATATGCACATTTTAAAATTGCCACATTAAAAATAGAAGAGAACAAGTTATCTCACAATACTGTATTATCAGAACTTTAATTAGGAGCACTGTAAAGAAATTTACAAAACCATTCTCTTCACAGTCAGGCATCCATTTAAATATTCCTTCCTACTCAATCAACATGTATCCAGTTTAAAGAATTTGCTAGTGGCAGGTTTAATCAATAATTTAAGCACCCAGGCAGAGACATCCTCACTCTGTACAATGCAATGCTCTAAAGACATCCTATCTGAGGGGGAAGGGATTAAGAGAAGGTGTTATGAGCCTTTTCATACTATCACTTATTCTTTAAAAAGTTGACATATTTTTATGGATGGCATTCTGTGACACCGATAAATCAGTCAGAATATGTTCTGAAGTAGAAATTACCTATGTACAATTTAAGAGCATGGACATTTATAGAAGATGCATATCCTCTAGAGCATCTATTTTAAAAATGCAGGCACTGCTGTTTTTCTTGCCTTGTGGCCTCTTTGAAAATTTTCCCTTTGCTTTTTCTCCCCAGTCCTGTGCTCACTGACTGCTACTCATCCCACAGGATTCAGTTCTCACATTGCCTTCTGCAACCCTCCAAAACTTGATCAAGTATATCTGTCTTAGGGTTATGCAGAATACGTACTGTATTGCATTGCATTGTATTCCCTTTTACTGAAGGAAGATATTTTGCTTTACTTGTTATTACAGTACTAGTTCTCAGCAAAATCATTGCTTTTCATATGTCCTCAATACATATTTATTTAAGGAATAAAAGAAACCAAGGTTTTTTCCATGATACAGGTTTGGAATACTTAAACCAAACATGAAGAGCTCTACATAAAATCTCACAAACTGTATATTATATCCTGTTAGCTATCAATTGTGGAAAAGATTGAAGCATTTTAATGTATTACTGAGAAAATTCAAGGTTGGAGAAGTAAGTTGATGGGAGTGAGCACATTTATAAGTGAGTTAGGTGTGTTTTGAAAGACACTTTCACTTATATCTCATTTGAACCTCTTAGCATCCAAGAGAAGTATCTTAATTCTCACTTTTCACAAATGAAGGCATAGCATTCTCACAAGTTAAGAACTTTATTAGTATGACTACAAACGCACATTTTCCCAGCTATACACTGCGAAGGTTTAGGGAATGTATAGTTGTAAAGGGAAATCCATTTTCCTCTATCATGAGGATGTCTTGTCTTAGAACTATCACAGTTCTGGTGGATTTTTCTTTCTTCTGTCGTGTCTTCTTGATTTTAGGAGCTGTCAGTGATTTTTGAAGAACACGAATCTCCAGGGAAAGGAGTGTGTAGAACTGACATTGCTCTCCCAAGGACTATCTTATAGCATACACAATAGTAGGAATTTTGGGTTGATATACATAATACCAGATGTAGTGGGAAAATTATGAACGAGTCTCTCCAACTTTAACTTCAATTTTAATTAAACTACTCACTAGCTGTTTGACTTGAACAAGTCACAACCACTCAGCTTTAGTTTCATCATTATTAAAATTCTGGAAGTATTAATGTCTGCTGAACAGAAGGTTGGAAGAATTCAAAAAAATTATAAATGTGCAGTAACTACCATACATATCAACCTAGTGAAACGGGAGCATGAAATCTGATAGATGTATATGTACAGGAAAGATGGCAATCCTCTCATTTACTGTTTGCATTGAGAAGAGTGGCTTGGTGACGATTATGTGACTGGCTTCAGTTCTCCTTAAATTTTCTTGGTTAAGCTACCTTATCCTGCCTCCCTGGTTACCATCCAAAATCACCGTTCAGTCTTCAGAAGTGCGGAAAACTGTGACATGAAGGGATACAAGGCACGCATTCAATTCACTCTATCAAAATGATGGCTCTATCAAAGGTATTGATTTTTACCTCTAGATAAGTTATTTTAATTATGACACAAGTGATACATCTCACAGTCATGTTTTTCTGTTCTCTATTACTTCATGGAAATCTATGGCATTCAGATTAGGATATTACTCCTTACTCATTAGAAAATGTTAGAATTTAATACAGATCATTAAACAAGAGTCTGATGATTTTATTTAAATCACTTGCCCTAATTTTTCTCCTCTCTAACTATACTTGCAAGTTGCTTACAAATCATTTATTTCAATTAGTTAGCAGCTGAGTATCTGTCATATTAATAAAGTACTAAAGAATGCTAAAAGAGAACAAAACACTAGAGCACTAACCTGTCAGAGATGGAATGATTTATGTTCTTTAAGTTTTAAAAAGTAAATAAATTTAAAACATGCCAAAAAGGGGCAAAAGAACTATTATGAGGCTTGGACAAAATGAGAGAGTGGTGTATAAATAGGACATAACAAATGAAGTTGATCCTCATTACTTGTGGATTCTGTATTTGTGAATTTGTCTACACACTAAAATTTATTTGTGATTCCAATGTCAATACCTGTGGCCAGTCCCTGGTCATCTGAGAGCATGCATAGAGTGGCAAAAAAATTGTTGTACAACATGTACAATTCCCAGCTGTGGTCAAACAAGGCGGATTCTGCCTTCTTGTTTCAGGTCTCATACTGTAAACAAAGGTCCTTTTTGTGGTCTATTTATTGCCACATTTTTATGCTTTATGTTGGTGAGTTCACTATTTTAAATGGTCTCAAGGCATAGTGCTGAAGTGTTGCCTAATGTTTTAAACTCAAGAAGGCTGTAATGTGCCTTACAGAGAAAATACATGACTTCAAAAATCTTCCCCAGACTTGAGTTATAGTGCTGTTGGCCTTGAGTTTAATGCTAATGAATCAACAATATATATTACGGGCTTCCCTGGTGGCGCAGTGGTTGAGCATCCGCCTGCTGCTGCAGGGGACACAGGTTCGTGCCCCGGTCTGGGAGGATCCCACATGACGCAGAGCGGCTGGGCCCGTGAGCCATGGCCACTGAGCCTGCGCATCCGGAGCCTGTGCTCCGCAACGGGAGAGGCCACAACAGTGAGAGGCCCGCATACCGCAAAAACAAAAACAATATATGTTAAATATGGTATTACAAAAGAAGGTTTATGTATTGATCAACTGATGCTCGCAAGAGTCTACACTTATATTCATATTTATAGAACATAACTACCAAGAGTAGTGAGAACCAACTACGTGTACTACAACTATTTTCACTCATCATATTTTTTGCCTCTTCTATTTCCACTTGAAAAGCATTCATTCACATGGATTGTATTTATTGAAAGCTCTCTTCTAAGTTAGATTTTACAAATAAGGCTGAAGGAAATGGGCAAAAAAGAAAGAAGGTGGCTACTGTTCTATCAATATAAGATTTTATCTAAGGTATAAGCAACAAAAGATATAAAATAAATAGGAGGAATGCAGAAATGGACAGTTGAGAGGAAATTACATTCTTATAGCCTTTTAAGGCTATTACTTCATCTCATTTGTATCTCCATGTTAAGTATTTATAAGCACATTTCTATTTTCAATTAACACATAAACAAAGTGAGGCTTAGAGAGATAAAGTAAAGAGAACGTAGGTGGTGCTAAAGGAGTTGGAATAAGAAATCAAATCTTTTGGCTCAGCACATAGAAATTACTTGAATAAGATGAAAATTTATCTTCCAACGATAATAGATGTACTTTTGGACTAATAAACTACTTACTTAGATAAGGAAAACATTCATTTCCACTAGTGAACACAACCATTGATGAAGATTATAATTTTATAATAAATAATAAAGCCAGAATTTATTTCAGGCCAAAGACATGTGGTTCCTTAAGTCTTTTATATTAACTGTCAGAGAACACTAATTCCATAAAATAACTCCCAGCTTTACATGTTTACTTTAAAACCTCTTTATGTTACCAAGTTGTGAAAAATAATACCCTTCATTCTCCTTATAATATTCCACCTTTTTATGAGTTACATGGTTACTTTTAAACATGATAGATTTTGTATATGAATGTGGACAAAGAGGAAAAGAGTAAATATAAATATGGATCAAGTAAAAAATTCAAAACTATACTAAACAGGAATGATTTTAAGGTATTTAACAAGCAATTCTCTCACACAACTAGAAAAAATGAGATGATTCCGCTGAACACTGCTCTTTGTCTCATTGCAAACACACATGGATATTTAAATTTCTGGCATAGCATATAACTTAGTTCCATTTTCTAACAAGTATTAATGGATTAATTCCTCGACACTTGCAGCAAAGCAAAGTTCAAAGACACTTTTACACTTTTGAACTTTTACATTATTTGTAAAAGATAGGGTTTTAGTTTAAATGCTGATATAATTTTTGTGCAATCTATCAATACAACCACAGATGTGTGGAATATAGCTAAATTATATGACTTATGGACTTTTTGAATTGAAATTTTAAGTTAAAGTTATAATTTAAAACATTTTATTTTTAAAGATACTAGCCAAGAATTGGTAGTGTAACTTATATAGTAGTAAATGTAAACTGACTCATTTGACAGCATTTGTTTTCGTTATATTTCTGGTCATTTCTGCTTTCTTCTTTCTTTCTTCTTTTTCCTTCTCCTCCTTCTTTTCCTTGGACATAAATTCAGAGATCTAAGCATCTTAGAGATAATCATGTCCAAGAATACTGAAGACCAGAGAATGTCAAGCTCATGCAGGACACTTGACTTCCCCATGTGAAATCTAACTTTGTGGAATTTCGGCCATAAAAAAAATCTTTTAAGTTTATTATGAACACTAATCAGAAATATACCCAACTTTATTGTATGCTGCAGAAAAATAACCTTACTTTGGAGTATTTAAAAACATTATGCTAGATTGCTATTTCTAAGTTGTTTTCTTTTTCTTAACTTGTCCCTTTCAGGAGATACAAAAGGTGAGAGTTACTGAATATTTAAAGATGTCCTTTCCTCAATATTATTGGGCTTAATGTTCCTTGATGAATAAGAATAGACAATTTTTTGTCTCAGTGCTGAAGCAGGGAATATCATAATATTATCAGAAAGTAATAAATGATGGGAATAATCTATATTTTGTGTACACAAAAGTTACAAATATATAGAAGGGAAGGAAATATAAGTTTTCCTACTTGGCTAATTTTTAAAAAGCATTATTGTTATAACTTGGGAAATATTCTGGGGAAGAAGCATGGTTTTTTGTATGGCTATTTGTTTTTAATCAAAGCACAATTTTTTTATCAGAAATAAATAGGAAAAGAGAAAAATGATGTATAAGGGAAATTTTGTAGCAAGTAATATTTGAAAGTTGACATTGAACTTATTCAAAAAATTACAACCATGAGGCACAGACAAAATTTGATAACATGTATGTGCTTAAGTATAACATTTATTGACTTCGACTAAAAGAAAGGTACTAAATAAGAGGGGACACACATTTAAAATGGTTATGGTGGACTGAATTCTTGCCCAAGCTACAAGATTCAACACACTATTGCATCTTTTCTTATGGAAATACGAAAGAAGGGAGGGTCAGGCTGGCTGTAGATCAGAAGAAGCTGTCCCCATGGCTAACTCTCTTAGTCATAAAGAACAGGTGGACCAACAGCTGGCTAAAGACAGACAGGCACAAATAAGAAGGCAGTGGTCAGAAATCCAGGCAAAAGGGGGCAGAAATGGATTCCTGAGCTTAAGGTCAAAGGTAAACCAATAACCCAGTCTTCTACAAGTCAAATAATGGCTAGCAATGACAATGATTCATAATAGTACTACTAACAACAACGATAATAATATGAGATCTCAGTCACTAACCATTTGCTGTCAGAGAGCATGCAGAATACTTTAATATCTAATATTGATAGATCCTTATGTAAAAATTAATTCTGACCCCATGGATACTAAGATTAAGTTTTAAATTTGTATTCACAGAAGAAAAACTAGCCGCCTGAAATCTGTTATACATACACTTTTACTGCTCTTGACAGTCTCCTCAAAGAGGTACTTTTATTATCACTCACATTCTAAAGAAACCCAACTCAGGCCCTGAGACACCAGTGACTTCAAGTCACACAACTCATAATCGAAAACCTTGTCACTCAAAAGCAGGTAGTCTACCTCTAGAATCTATGTTCTAAACCAGTGGTTCTCAGATTACAGCTTGCTTCAAAATTAACCTGTTAAGCACATATTGTAGGGCCCTATAGTCTGAGTTTCTAACTCAGCTGGTCTGGAGGAGGACCCAAGGATCTGCATTTCTACATACTCCCAGTGATGCTGTTGCTGCTCTGGGATTCACACTTTGAGAACCACAGCTTTATGCTCCTTCTTGGGTGCAGGAATATCATTTAAATTCTCTGTGCCTCAGTCATTCTGTAAAATGTATAAAATAAATCTTCATAGGATTGTTTTGAAGATTAAGTTATCACATAAAACTGTGTCTGGCACACAATGAACACTAATTACTTGAAAGATCTTATTATTAGGCAATAGAGTTACAAAAGTAATATTTCAATTAGATTGTGATGTTTAAAAGAGTAGGAATGTAGAAACAATCATGTCATAAAACTGTGTTATTTTTTCAATTCTAACTAATGCTCACAGGTTTATCCTGTGACCTTATATAAGATAGAAAACCTTGCTTTGACCTCAGGTTGTTTTTTTCCTCTAACTTGTAAATAAGAAAAATTATATCATTCACCACAACACAGGAAGGCTGCAAAGAATAACTTGTAAAATTATTTTATGGCACTTTGGGAAAATAATGGAGTATATAAAAGCTAATAATAAATTTCACCTTCCTCAAAGAACATTATAAATTTTCAGCTCAGCTGATTTACTGCTAGAGCTAAAGTGCTAAAGTTATAGACCAGAATTTTTTTTTTTTGAAAATTCAGCACAGTTAGGCTTTCTCTTTTAATGTGTCATCAACATAATTTATAATGTCTAATCGTCTACAATCCTGAAAATACATTCAATTTCCTTACGTTCAAACACATTGATTATGTAATAAAATTTTGCTAGCTCAAAAATAATAAAAACAGAAACATGAAAATCCAGGTAGACCACAGAGGTTAAGAAATTTTTTAAAAAGGGAAAATCAAATTTGGAGTTTTTAAAAACGTGAAGTATCACTTTAAATTTTTGAGAATGCAGTGAACTTGAAGATGAGTGATCCCTTCTTATTATTTCTTTCTAAGTAATGAAGATTAGCCATATGAACAGACATATCTTTCAGCAGCAATAGCATTAGGAAACACGTGTTTTCATAAAAAAGAAAGTTGATCTGTTGGGGTCAGTTTGAAGCTGGTGTGGCCTAGTGGACTAGGTGTCAGAAGTTGTGAATTTTAATCCCTCTCAAACACTGCTCCGCTATTGACTTGTGTGGCTTGAGGCAAGTGAACTGTTTCTTTTGGCATTTAAATGCATCCTTTGGAAAAATGGATGAAGTTACATTAACCTACCACAAATAATTAAGTTCATAATTTTTCTTAACCTACATCAGAAAGCACATCCTAGCTATTAGGAACTTTGCATATATTTTCCATTATTGTAAACATTTGGCAGGAACTTTATTGAAGGCCAGTGTGAAATGAGCCAGTAACAAAGAGAGCTTCTTCGAACCAGTTAAACTTACTAACAAAACGTACTTGTAGCCTACTGGAATCACACTGTTTTAAAACAAAATGTTATCATATCGGTTTATTGTTTTTCTTTTCTCAAACTCAGGGTCATCTCAGAAACTGTTAGCTTTCTATTATAAAACTTTAAGCCTTTGCTTGGTCCCCGTTTATTCTCAGATTTTATTTTATTTTTTTGCAGTTTTTTAAAAAAAATTAAAAATAAGTCAAAGTTCAAATAGAAATAAACCAATGATAGATTTTGTGTTGTTTGGACATACCAGGACAACACTGGTAAAGCTATTTTTAAAAACTTAATTGGCTTAAACAGCAATATTTCCTTTCCAAGCCTTTCATTTTAATATACCTTCCTCCAACATGGAGGACTTTCAGTGCTCATTTAGAAACATCCTTTCTTTGCTATTTTGTTTCAGGCTTCCAAGGAGAACAGCAGGGCTGACTTGTAAGTGTCAGTCAGTGGTGCCAAGGCTTTTTTTTATTAACGAGAATAGGATTCCAGACTAAATAAATCAATCCTCCTTTGCCTGAGTAACATCTGAATTAGCCACAGGGTAAAACAGCCAAGGATAATTAATGATATGCTTTGAGTCAACCTTTATTCACTTCTAATTCAAGTACACCGACATCTTTTTAAAATGTAGTAACCTAGTTGCAGGGCGGGAATAAAGATGCAGACATAGAGAATGGACTTGAGGACACGGGGTGGGAGGGGGAAGCTGGGGCGAAGTGAGAGTAGCATCGACATATACAACTACCGAATGTAAATTAGCTAGTGGGAAGCAGAAGCATAGTACAGGGAGATCAGCTCGGTGCTTTGCAATGACCTAGAAGGGTGAGTAGGGAGGATGGGAGGGAGGCTGAAGAGGGAGGGGATATGGGGACATATGTATGCATATGGCTGATTCATTCTGGTGTACAACAGAAACTAACACAGTATTGTGAAGCCATTATACTCCAACAAAGATCTATTAAAAAAAATAAATGTAGTTAAGAAAATTACAATGATGCTCATCATCTGAAATTTCTTGAAGGTCTTATCATCTACTATAACTTTTATAATATATTCTTTAGCAAGATAAGCTTACTTCACCCACTATTCTGTGTAGTTACTATTCACCTTTTGTTACATGTTTTATTTCATTTAATTTCTATCTCTGCCTTAGGAATTCTGATTTCTGTTCATCCAGTTTCCTTATACTCTGCAAACTTTCTTATGCTCTCTGAGAAAAAAAACGCACCCAGGCAGAAGATGAGAAGGAATGGTAGGAGACATTAGACATTTTCATTTTTTTAAATGAACTGCTATTTTAAATCTTTTTAAAGGCCATTGTTTTCCAAAGGTCTTAGCCCTTTCAAGGTTGGATAAGTAAATCTCTGTTTCTGAAGGAAAATGTACTAGAATACGTTAAAATGGGTTTTGAGAATGTTATTTCATATTTGGCAAATGACTGTGATTTTTTCATTGCTAAATTTTCTTCCAGTCTAATCTTATTTTTTAGTTGAGTTACTTTTAATGATACACATTTTAATAAAACCAATTGTTTATAACCAATCAGAACAGTAATATTAAAACAATTATAGAGATCAAGTGAGAACATAAAAAAGAATAAATTTAAAGTGTGAAAGAAACATAAAGTATTTAAATCACCCATATTGAATATGCTAATTGCTTAAGAAAAGTTATATCTTTAGAATTGGAAGAAAAAAGAGGTCTTTGATAAACATTTACATATAAATAGAGTTTTTAATCCAAATTTATAGGAATAATTGAAGTTCACCAATTTATGTACTGTGCTACAACTGAATTTGAATTCTCAATTCAATATTGACACACCTAAAATACGAAACAATACTTTTTAAGTCCTGATACTATGAAGATAAATTCAAATTCAGCTAGGTGGGAACTAAGCTGGCTTCAATAAAGCAACAGTTTTCAGTGAACATGAGCGCTCTATGGTGGAGCACTTAGGAGTAGCTCTAAGGAGTAGCCAGCTGATCTGGGTTCAAATCTGTTCACTTAATAACTGTGTGACCTAGGACAAGTGACTTAAACTCTAGGTCTCAATTTCCTTCTCTGTGAAATAGAAATAATAAGAATACCCTTTTCATAGATTTTTATGAATATTAAATGAGTCCATGCTTTTTGTTGTTTTCATTATTGTTAAATGATCTTGGGAGTGCCTTTCTTTGCAGGACTGTTCTCCTCTGGAGTACATTGGGATTAAAGGTATCCGGGAGAGAGAGTTGAGGGCCAACCTAGGAGTTTAAATGTTTAGGTATCTTCTGTTAGTGCTCGTGAGACTGGAAAATCCTGAGTGACAACAAGTTCCAAAACAAACCCTCATGTCAAATCCTGAGAGGTTCTAAGGTTAGAAATGAGAAACAGAAATTGCCTATGTACATTCCCACAGTAATTTCTTCCTAGTATCACCTTCACCTAAGGCAGAGGAAATTTGACATGGAGGAGAGGGGTGCAAGAAAAAGTACAGGTGTCCAACCAGTCCTCATTCTTAGGACCTGAATTTTATTTAGAATGTACTAGGCTTCATAATGTCCACATGTCCAAAGGAGCAAAATACTGCTTACTCCCTGACCTCTGCAGCTGGGTCAAAAATCAAGCAATTTTTTCTACTACACATTTCCCTAAAATAATAATTTTAGCAAATAAAGGGATATATCAAGAAGTCAGATACTATTTCTTGAAAAGAAATGACATCTTTTTTCCTAATTTACTCTACATGGGAACAGGAATTAATTAAAGACCACATCACATTTTACTTCGCACATTTCTCAGAAACTGTTCCATGAAATAAAGGTGCATCAGAATGTTTACAAAGATTATGAAAATGAAAGTCTTTGGAGGGGCAAATTATTTTTTCAAAATGTAAAATTTCTTTTCTGCAGAACTACTCAGAGCTGTTACCTCATTAATGTACTTTATGAAAGTGTCAATAGGTGAAGGAGGATATTGAACATATTATTTCCCAAAATTATTCGGCCAGTCTATTCCCCATTTTTCCTAAGGTAGCCTTAAAGGAATACTGTTCTCTATGATACCAGTTTCGGAAAATTCAGCCTTAGAAGAATGTTTACTTGAAAGCAAAGAAGGGCTTCCCTGGTGGTGCAGTGGCTGGGAGTCCACCTGTGCGTCCGGAGCCTGTGCTCCGCAACGGGAGAGGCCACAACAGTGAGAGGTCTGCGTACCGCAAGAAAAAAAAAAAAAAAAAGAAAGAAACGAAGATTTTGTTGCATTTTACATTTATTACAATTATAACTTTGTAGATGTTGAAAATATTTTTAATAAATTCCCCAAAAATATTTTAATAATTTTAAAAGTTCCCAGTTCCTTTCAAATATTGAGATCATTAAAAGCATAAGAGTTAGTTTTCACTTCTTCAGTATTCTTAATGACTCTTTGGGACTTCAATATGGAATCAGGGCATTTTGTCTATGACATTAACTCCCAAGGTGGAAAAGTCATGTTGTTTTATTTTAAGAGAGAATTCCAAATCTGTTTTTTTTTTCATTAATTCAAAAAGTATCTCTTGAGATCCAAGTATATGCCACACATGGATGCATACTTTGGAGATGGAACAGTAAATAAGTTGTATACTGCTTCTATTCTCATAGTTTTCATCCATTTGAGGACATGAATATTAACAAATTTATTTCAGAAATTATTTAATTGTAATAAGTGCTGATAAACAAAGATGCACATGATGATTTATTTTTTGTGTCAGATTGACTGGACTAAGGGATACCAGGTATCTGGTTAAACATTATTCTGTGTGTGTCTGTGAGGGTGTTTCCAGATGAGATTAGCCTTTGAATTGGTGAACTGAGTAAAGCAGATGGCTCTCCCAAATGTGGGTGGGCATCACCTAATATACTGAGGGTAGAATAGAACAGAAACATGGAGGAGGGTTGAATTCTCTCTCTCTCTCTCTCTCTCTCTCTCTCTCTCTCTCTCTGTCTAACAACTGAGCTGAGAGATGGATTTTCTCTTGCCCTTGGACTAGAACTTACACAATCGGCACTCCTGGTTCTCAGGTCTTTGGACTCAGGCTGGAACTTACGACATTGGTTTTCCTGGGTCTCCAGCTTGCAGGTTGCAGATCATGGAACTTCTCAACCTCCATAATCATGTGAGTTAATTTTTCTTTCAATTTTTTTTTTATTGTGGTAAAAGTCACGTAATTTAAAACATACTATTTTAACCATCTTTAACCATACAGTTCAGTGGCACTAAGTACATTTACATTGTTGTGCAACTCTCACTATCATCCATTTCCCGAATTTTTCGCCTTCCTAAACTGAAAATCTGTCCCCTTTAAACACTAACTCCATATTTCCCCTCCTCATCCCCCCCACCCCCCCAACCCAGCCCCTGGCATCTACCAATGTACTTTCTGACTCTATGAATCTGACTATTCTAGCTACCTCGTATCAGTGGAATCAAACAGTATTTGTCTGCCCCTAATGTATATTGGAATGCATTCTTTTTTTTTTTTTTTTTGCCTTACATTTCTGTATTGACTTAGCTATTATTCAGTGCTTTAACTACAGACTGTTTTTTCTTTTTTTAACATCTTTATTGGAGTATAATTGCTTTACAATGGTGTATTAGTTTCTGCTGTACAACAAAGTGAATCAGTTATACGTGTACATATATCCATATCTCCTCCCTCTTGCATCTCCCTCCCACCCTCCCTATCCCACCCCTCTAGGTGGTCACAAATCACCGAGCTGATCTCCCTGTGCTATGCGGCTGCTTCTCACTAGCTCTCTATTTTACATTTGGAAGTGTATATATGTCCATGCCACTCTCACTTCGTCCCAGCTTACCCTTCCCCCTCCCCGTGTCCTCAAGTTCATTCTCTACGTATGCATCTTTATTTCTGTCCTCCTCCTAGGTTCTTCAGAATCACTTTTTTTTTTTAATTCCATATATATGTGTTAGCATACGGTATTTGTTTTTCTTTTTCTGACTTACTTCATTCTGTATGACAGTCTCTAGGTCCATCCACCTCACTAAAAATAACTCAATTTCGTTTCTTTTTATAGCTGAGTAATATGGAATGCATTCTTAAGGTTAACTAGAGACACAGAAGCAGAGAACAAAAGCATGGACACCAAGGCGGGAGGGGTGGTGAGATGGATTGGGAGATTGGGATCAATGCATGTACACTACTCTGTATGAAGTAGATGGATGGTGAGTGCCTATTGTATAGCACAGGGGCAAAAAAAGAAGGTACAATCTGTTTGCAGGACAAATATTAAGTGAGCTAATTCTTTATAATAAATCTCACTCAAGATACCTTTAACTATACCTATCTTTATCTATCATCTATCTACCTATCTATATCTCCTATTACTTCTGTTTCTTTTGCAGAACCCTAATGCCGTACAGACAAGTGTTTATATAAGAATTTATAACAAAGGGACCTCATCTACTTCAGAATATTTAAGTAATAGTTAAACTAAGACTAAAAGATGAGAAGGATTTCACTAAGGGGTAGGATTGATGGGAGAGCTGAAGAGGAACGGAACATAGAGTAGGGCTGATAGAGCATCTATGGGCCTACAGAACTGAGCATCAAGCCACAGAATAGTGTTCTCAGGTCCTGAAACCTAACAGAATGTGCGCTCCTGGGATCTGGACTTGCTTGGGACAAATGACCCCTTTATTCCTTCCATTTTCTTCGTATGAGAGTGGGAAGATTTATTCTTTGCCAGTCCCCCCACTGTATTTCGGGAGCATATAACTTGTTTTTTCAGTTTCACAAGTACATAGATGAAGAGGAATTTTGCCCCAGGATAGATCACATCCAGATTCTCAGCTATACTTGATTTAGAGCATGAGATTGATTCTATGATATTTAGATGAGGTTTTGGACATAAAATTGTTGCTGGAATGGGTTAAGATTTTTGAAAATGTTGAGATGAGTGAATGTATATTGCATATAGGTTGGATGTGAGTTTAGGGGGCAAGAGGGCAGGTACTACTAGGTTGAATAGTGTCCCCTCAAAATTCATGAATACTGGAACTTCTGAATGTAACCTAATTTTGAAATAGGGTCTATGTAGATGTAATTAATTAAGTTAAGATGAGGTCATATTGGATTAGGATGGGCCCTAAATCCAAGAACTAGTGACCTTATAAAGTGTTCATGTGAAGACACGCACAGGTAAGAAGGCCATGTGAAGACACAGGCAGAATTGGAGTGATATAGCTACAAGCCAAGGATTGGCAGCAGCGACCTGAAACCACGAAGAGGTAAGGAAGGATTCTTTCCTAGAATGTTCAGAGGGAGGATGGCCCTGCTAACAGCTTGATTTTAGGCTACTAGCCTCCAGAACTGTAAGAGAATACGTTCTGTTGTTTTAAGCCACCCAACTTGTAGTAATTTATGGCAGCCCTAGGAAATTAACTTAACTTCTCACTCGAGTAAATACCTTGAAATATTTTGGTTCAAATCAGTGTAGATACTGATTATAGAGATACGTGGAGAGTCAAGACTTGACCTTCCTAGTTAGGTAGGCTAGGTAGATATAAATATGACAGTTTTTTTCTGAGGCTTGTTATAATATACTTGGGTTCTTTCCAGTGGAAAACGAAAATTGTAGCTTTAAAATATTGCATATTTTATGTTTTGCCTTTGGGCATAGGTATGCAATGAGCTAAACAAATTAAATAATATCAATAGTTATTTTATAAAAAACATGTTATCTTGTCTATTATTATATCATATCTAATATTATATTGTCTCTTCAATACTATTGCATTGAAGTATGTATATAATACTATGATAGTATATATTTAGAGAATGCTATAATAAATATGTCAGTATTTGTGTGTGTTTGAAGGTTAAAGGTAGTGCAATGTTCTAAATAAGTACTTAAAATAGAAAATGATTGAAAAGTACTTCCAAAGAACAATGAGAGTGTACTATACCAGAGATATGAATGAGTCAATATCTGATGCTTGCGGTTATCTTTTGTTTTACTAATTATTTCCTGGGTATATGAATTTACTCAAATAGAATGTGAAAATTAATTTTTTCAAACGTACACTTATTTATAAAATACTTATTTTGATCACCTATCATATCCAAATTCTGTGCTAGGTGCCAAGCTACAGTGGTAAACCAAGGAGAAATTCCCCCCATGCCCTCAAACAGCATGCAGGTCACACGATTTAAAAATACATACAGGGGCTTCCCTGGTGGTGCAGTGGTTGAGAGTCCGCCTGCCGATTCAGGGGACGCGGGTTCGTGCCCCAGTCCGGGAAGATCCCACATGCCGCGGAGCGGCTGGGCCCGTGAGCCATGGCCACTGAGCCTGCGCGTCCGGAGCCTGTGCTCCGCAACGGGAGAGGCCGCAACAGTGAGAGGCCCGCGTACCGCAAAACAAAACAAAACAAAACATACAAAATGATAAGTTCTAAGTAGGGTGTGGTCATGGAGAAGAACAAGTAAGAATGTATTTTCAATTCAGTGGTCAGGCAAGAGCTCTCCATGCACATGACTGTTAACTGAAAGCTGAAGTATTAAAAGTTGCCGAACATACAAAGAACAAACCAGAAGTTAGCATTTTGGGAAAACACCGCACATATAAAGACAGCCTAACTGATGAATTACATTTCTAATTGCATCAAGAGGAAAGAATATACAAATGCTAAAGTAATAGAATTATTCTAAAATGTAAAACCATCTTTAGCAGATTTTCAAGGGTGTCCTTACAGCCTTTTAAGGACTGAGTCTGAAAACACACACCATGACTGGTTCCATGTGCCATCTCATCATCCACCAGCAAACCTTACTGGAAATTAAATGGCGTAGTAAGAAGAGCAAGCTCAGCCTTTGTTGGAATATAACTCCTCGGAAGCAACTGTGCAGAGAATGCATGACAGCAGGACACCTAAGCAGCTGCTATGTATTGAGCAATAGCAGGTCAGCCTCAAAGATTTCAGTGGAACTGCTGTGGGGCACATAGAGTACTAACAGGAAACCATGGGAAACGGCAGCCATTCACGAATCAACCTGGTGTCAAATTCAGCACAGAGGGAGATTTTGACTTTGTGCAAAACAAAAAGGCAAAGAAAGAAGTAATATTATGTGCTGTCAATAGTGCCTGCAGCAGCTAGCTGAAAGATATTATTTATTTGTTTTCTGCTGGGGCTTTAAGTCAATCTTACACATAGCAAGTGGTTGGAAACAGAACTTTTTCTTGAAAGAGCGCATGGCCCACCGCTCACATAGAAACCTCCACTACTTAAAATCCAAGATCTGCTACTTAATCCAACACTTATTTAGAGAGTACCTACTATGCCCAAAGCATCCTTCTAGCCACTTGGTATCATCTATAAACAAAATAAAGATCGTTGTCCCAATGCAGCTTTTATTTTAGTCAGAAAGACAGAAAATAAACATAATAGCCAAGAAAATTATGATGATGATAGATGGTTATAAGTGCTCTGGAAAATAAAGTGGAACAAGGTAAGAGGATTGGGAAGTGTGTGGAGTGGTAGCATGTTGTAGTATTAAAGTCCATTGTACGTGATAGTCAAAACTTGGAGGTTAGTCAAGAGAGTGTCTGAGGTCACTGCTCGAGCAAAGACCCAAGGATGGGACATGCCTACAAAGCAAGAGCAAGGTGGCTGACAGTGGAAGCAGAGGCCATGACCTTGAGAGTAGTAAACGAGAATGTTGAGGTAACTGGGGCCTGTCATACAAGGTCTTGCAGGAGACTTCTTTTTTATTGGAGTATAATTGCTTTACAACGTTGTGTTAGTTTCTGCCACACAGTGAAGTGAATCAGCCATATGCATACACACATCCCCTCCCTGTTGGACCTCCCTCCCCCCACCCCATCCCACCCAGCTCAGAGCACCGAGCTGAGTTCCCTGTGCTGGAGACTTTTAAAAAACTTTCACTTTGAAATGAAATTTAGACTCAGAATTCATTCATATGCAAAAATAGTACAATATCCCCACATACCCTTCACTCAGCTTCCCTCAATGATAACATATTATATAACTATAGTACCAAAACCAGGAATTGATATTGGTCCAATAAACTAAACTACAGACTTCATTTAAATTCCAGGAGATTTTCCATAAATTCACTTTTGATCATTGTCATTTGGTGTAAAGTTGTTTGAATTTTATCGCACATATAGATTTGTATAAACACCACCATAGTCAGGAGGCAGAACTGCTCCATCATCCCCCAGAACTCCCTCCAATTATTATTACATGCTTACCCCACCCCTAGTCTCTGACAACCATCTGACCTTGATTTTAATGGTGTTGACTTTATCTTTGAGTGAGATGGGCTCTTCTGGAAAGTTTTGAGCAAATGAGTGATATGATGTGCTAGAACATCATGATGATGATGATGATATAAATATAGATATAGACAATTCTTATGCCATTATACTTCAAAAATCTTCAAATCTATAAAATTTTGAAAGAATAATAAAATGAACACTTGTTAATTCTTTTTAGTGGAGAATGGTAAGGATCATACTGATTGTTGTTTTGAGAAGGGATTGGGAAGAGAAGCATCAGAGGTGGAAACAGGAAGATGAGTTATGAAGCTACTGCAAACTTAACAAGACATAAAGGTGACAGGGACCAGGGTACTACAGTTCTACATGCAGATATTCCTTGACTTACCATGGAGCTACACCCCCAATAAACCCATTGTCAGTTGAAAACACTGTAAGTCAAAAATGCATTCAATGCACCTAACCTCCCAAACATCATAGCTTAGCCTAGCCCACCTTAAGCGTGCTCAGAAGACTTACATTAGCCTACACTTGGGCAAAGTCAGCTAACATAAAGTCTATTTTATAATAAATTGTTGAATATCTCACGTAATTTATTGAATACTGTACTGAAAGAGAAAAACAGTGATTGTATGGGTACTGAATGGCTGTAAGCATATTGGTTGTTTATGATCTCATGATCACGTGGCTGACTGGGAGCTGCCACTCACTGCTTCTGCCCCGCATCATGAAAGAGTCTCTTACCACGTACCATTCGTCTGGGAAAAGATTAAAATTCAAAATTCAAAGTATAGCTTCTACTGAATGTGTATTGCTTTCACGCGTGGTAAAGTAGAAAAATCGTACGTTGAACCATTTTAAGTTGGGGACCATCTGTATTGGGAAGAGGTTAGATTTTTATTGTTTTTTGAAGGTAGAGTTCTTCACAAAATTGGATGTGGAATCTAAAAGAAAGAAAAGAGGCAACATGCCACAAGCTTTTTGGCCTTAGCAACTGGAGAGATAGAGTTACCATGTATTGAGATGGAGGAGTGTCTCTAAATGGGGCAAATTTTGAGTGGGGTAGGATGGGGAAGGTCAAGAGTACAGGGTTGTGTGTGCTTATTTGCTTTTCAAGCCATTTGAAGTTTTTCAAATATGGTGAAATAATTTAGCCTTTGAAACATCCAGTTTTATTGGTTTAAGCATTACGTGTACATACATACTTTCACACTTAAAACAATGAACTCTTCTTTTAATATTTATAATTCATACCAGTATGAAAATTGTGAAGGGGATTCATCGATGAATAGCATTCTCATTTTCCTTCTAAGGGCATGTGTTTTTGTATTAGACAAGGATAAAGGGTTTTGTTTTGTTTTGTTTGATATTTTCAGATTTGTTATCATAGGATATAAATTGATTTGCCCTGAACATTCCCACTATTTCTTTCACTAGTGGATTTCTGCATAAAAGAAAGGCCAAAATGATAGAACAACAAAGCCCTTGCTCAATATTTATTATTGTATTAGCTTTATGTTTGGGTGCTTAGCAAAACTTTGGGTTTGAAAGCCATGCACTGACAAGAAACTCCTTTAGCCTTCATTGAACATATCTAGGAATGAATGTATTTTGACTAGATCATAGCTTTATTTAAAGTAAGGGCGGACAAACTTTCTTTAAAGAGCCAGACAGTAAATATTTTAGGCTTTACAGGCCACATTATAGTATAAAAGCAGCCATGGAAAATATGTAAATAAGTTAACAGGTTTGTGTTTCAATAAAATTATATTTACAAAAACAGGTGCCAAGAAGGATTTGACCTGCTGACAATAGTTGGAAAGTCCTAATTTAAGGGAAGTCCCCCAAAAAACAGAACCATGAAGGGCAGATACCTCACTCTTATCACCTTAGAGACTAGAGTTGAAATAAGAATGTCAGAATGTCAAATATTTTTTTAGAAATCTGTTGCTGATAATAAAATATATAGTCACACAGATGATAACACGATACCATAGACCTCGGTCTTAATCTAAAGTATATACAAAATTAATTTTAAAGGCATATGTTATATATAAGAATTTCCTAATGTCTGAATATTTTGTAAAAGTTCTTTTAAATGAACATTTGCTATGAAAGGAGTTCTTTGTTAAGTTTCTGATCTGGAAATTCTTTTATAAGTTAATTGTTTGAATCTCAGAAAGCATTTTTTTCCCATTGATACAGTGTTACAATATAACAAGATTATAAGGCAAGCTCACAATTATGTTTCTCTATTATGTATTTGAACTACTAAATAATTCTATTGGGTGTGAAGACCTGGTTTAAGCAGATTTCTGTGTAAAAATGTCTTGTAAATATGAACTACAAATACAACATAGGGAAGACTCTCCCCTTTCCTATCATCCTCTTCCTGCCCCATGCCATATTGCTCACGCAATAGAACAACCCAGTTCAGGTCACTGAATGCTGTTTAAAACATGCTTTCCCTATGGGAAAACCTTTATTTCAGTTCAGAATTGAGATCTCTTATCAGTTCTGCTGAATACTGAAGCCTCCGGTTTTTCTAGCTATTAGTAATTAAGGGACATTTATAAAAGGGGTATCCACACTTTGAAAGATGGCCTAAGTATATTAAATGCTCTCAATATGTTGTTCCTTCAAAAAGTTTTGCTGTACTTATGTTGAGTTGGTGCTACATGGATAGGAACTTTTAAACCGTTTCAGCAATAATTTCAGGATTTACTAGACATACAGTTGTAAGTAGATTTATTCATTATATAGCCTCTCCTATTTTTTAGAGTAAATGTAATATCACAGAAGGAAATAATACTAATCACAAAATTAAATATATAAAGATTATTTTCTATTTGATCAGCACAGAGGAAAGGGATTTCGGGCATATAATATTATCTGCTGACACTCATTTTTTTAAGTAAGCAAAGCAAATTCCAAGGTATGTTTCTGAAACATTTTAATAAAAGCTAATAGAACTTTACCTTGTTATTAAGTACAGGATCTAAATGTGAATTAAAGAGATTACTTTAGTGTAGAGAAACATAAGTTCAAAAGGCTAAGAAAAAAGTGAAAATACTGTTTATCATTTTCTAGTATCATTTTTATCAAATTGTATGAATCAATGGTCAGAGTAAATGGCTCTATTTGATATTATTTATGAGGGTTCTAATTAAGAAGGTTAAACATTTCTTCCGTTTCTGTGATTTTTACCCCCAAATTTATGGTATATTCAAAATATGGAAAGAAAGCAGCTATTTCAACCCCTCAGTGCAAGACCCTGAGCTCACCATACCATGTGCTTTTGCTACTGTTCAAAAAAAATCTCTCCCTATATTTTTCTATTTCAAATAAACTAACCACAAACTATAATTTCAAATAGATTTTCTTAATTTTTAGTTTCTTTTTTAGCCATAAACTTCCATGTTAATTGACTAGATTCAGTGTCTAAGACAGTATGAAATGAAATTGGTATTTAAGAAAATTTACAGACATCTCCCTAAATTGCTCTTATTTACTTAAAATATCTTAAAGTTTACATTTTCACAAGAAATTGACAATTGATCTTGACCTCCTTTGTATAGCTTTCTAATAAGTATAGCTTTCTAATAAATGTGTACATACACTTTAAAGCTCAAGCAATAATGCATGTCATCATAGAGGCTAAGGGAACAGAGGAGTGCACTAATGATTAAAGGCTGTCCTAAAGCCAGGCATGTCTTTTTGAGAAGGTTCATTCTTTTATTTTAAAAGAAAATGTAGCTTTGAGATGGAGGAGGGCATGATGTGGGTGTGAATTGTATGTAACTTTCAATTTCATAAATCCTTTCTTTTCAAAGAAAACCTCAAAAGTTCCTAAAATATAAGTGTATTGAATCTGTCTCAGTCATGTACCTGAGGGACTTTATCTCTAAAGTGAAGTACAGTTAGTCATTGGGAAAAAGAAAAAAGGGCTAATATACTATAACATATAATTTATAGTTATTAACAGGGAAAACTTTGCTTTTTTAAAAATGTAAACCTATAACTCTACTAGGATCAGAAGTATCATTTGCAGAACTCTTTTAACCAGTGTTTCACCTCTCCACTTGTCATTGCATAAATCTTTTCCTGTTGCTTTGAATACCTAAATGGCATCTGGCAATGGGGAAGGACTAAACTGGGGGCAGGGAGAAGTAAAGTAAGTTTAAAGCAAACCAGTTAGAAGGACTGAATTCTATCAATGTTTTACCTAAACTATTTTCATTTTTTATACTAATACCTTAAATGAAATATATATGACATATACATCACATTAAACATATATGTACATATATATATATATATATATATATAGTCTTAAAGATGAACAATGAATTCCCTACAAACCATATTGTACCTATTGTTGACATCTATTAAGGTAAGAGCATGTCAAACTTGAACATTTTAAAAATATGAATAGACAAAAAGTTCAATGTTTTCTAATTATTAGGGACTTTGAAAAATACTCAGGAATAAAAAGCAACTGGCAAATGGGATATGAATTTTTTTTAACCAAATGTATTTTACATCTGTACTCTACTTGAAGATTTTCTTTTTTTAAAGCAAACGGCCAAAAATATAAAATATTCTCTCTTCTGGAATTTAGTCTAGCATAATATATGTTTAAATATGGTCCAAACCAGTCTTAGAATTCAACATTTCTCAAAGAATTCAATAAAACATTAATTATCATTGCTCTTGGCAAGCATACATGGAAATTTGGAAATGGTTGGCAGTATGGGAAATTTATAGAATCATGTTTACTCTGCAAATATTTCATATTTCTTTTTAAAAGAAATGTTCCTAAAACTATGACATGTTTTTGCTCTATAATTTACTATTCCTGAATATAAGATCTATAGACACTAAAACTCAAAGTATAATTCATGGTTTTCTTTCTTTTAGGTTGTATGTACCATAATTATTTTTATTCATATATGCTCCATTTAAAAAAGACAAAACAAAATAATGTGATTAATAATAAACGTACATAATATATTTAAATATAAATATCCTGAGATACTTGGAACAATAAAATGCCTCATATATTTTTCTATTACATTGAATATATGGCTATAATGTTAATCAATTTAAACTTTTCATCCACATACAACAGTATCATGGAGTAAAAGCAAGACATGTCAAAGGATTAACCTATTCTATGTAAGACAAATTAACAAAAATTCAAAGTTTTATTAAAATAAATATGGTATTTGGATACTATTGTGGATTGTACTTGATTACTTAATACATTTATCTTTATAGTCATGTGAGAGATGAAAGAGCATGGTTCAGTAATCAGATTGATTTGTGTTTAAATCAGAGTTGTACCCTTTGCTGACAATGTTACCTTGGAGAAATTTCTTAATGTCTCTGAATTATGGTTCCATCTCTATTAATTAGATTTATATCAACTACATTCAGGGTGAAGATACTATGTGAAACATATCTAACACATAAGATGCCTTCATAGATTTTAGTCACCTTTCTCATATATCACGTTCAATGTTTGCATATGATAAATTAATCTGACTCAGAATTGTAACTGTGATTGAAACATTTATCACTTTCTATAAGTTATTATATTAGTCTCCTTCTTTAAAGAAATAAATATAATCTATTTGAGAGGTTAAAAGAAAACCTAAAAAGAAGTGTTTTCTCCACAGACTCTAATTCAAGAGGGTTTGTTTTTATCTTGCCTTGTTTCTTCTGTTTGCTTTTTAGTATGGGAGATTCTGATGTAAAAAAAGAAAAAAAAATGAACAAAAACCCAATAGTTTCACAAGAGTATGTCCAGAACTTTGATTGGTGTACTTCCAAAGACTTTCAAATTTTCAAGAGCAAAATTGTTAGATGTGATTCTATAAGTCTAACTACTTAGATCTAAACCTGAACCTTTTGTTTCATAGTCCCAGACAACTAATTCTACATGTAATGTTTCTAACAATTCCATGAAAGATTGTTGTTAATGTCTGCTAACTATGCAGCCTCATAAGAAGGGCTATAGAGCTTACTTGGGATGAATATGACTAATCCTTCTTGCCAAGTTTGCAGTCTTATAGAAGGATATCACCAAGAGAAATTTTTATCATTCTAGGGATCACTTGTGGCTTCACACAGAAGTGGTATTAGAGACAATATATGGAGAAAACATATGGTAGGATTTGTATATCAGAAACCATCCCAGGAAAGAGGGCAGCAGAAAAAAACCTAAGTAATGGGCAGTGATGAGAATTTTGGGGCCTTTTAAGGAAATTCTGATGTAGTTAATGAATTCAATTTGTTGAATTCCAAGGGATCTCCGTTTGGTTTAAGTATTAGGTCAGTACAGGATAGCAGTAGGAATGAGAACAGAAGATAACTGAAATTAGACTATTGAAACCAGGTTGAGGAATCTGGTATGCAAAGAAAGACCCTGAGGATTTAAAGAAGTAATATAAGTAGAACAACAAATTAGGAAAATTAATCTTGCAGTCCTTTACAGGGTAGATAAAGGTAAGGAGACAAAAGAGACCACCACCAACAACAATGAGTAATACTAATTGTTGAGCATTACTGAAGTCCTAAAACAGAGTGGAAGATACACAGATTGGCCAATAAACATGAAAGAAGGAATCAACTGACTAAATGTGTGAGGATAGTTAAGTCAATAAAGTTTCTGTGGTTCTAAGCAAGGAATAAAGGAGCTTTCGCTCTTGGGGGAAAGTGGCTCAGAAGAACTGATTCTGTAGGGAGGATGCTGACTTTGGTTGTGGATAAAATCAATCAGTAAACTTTTTAGTTTTAAAACAAAATTGTCCTTATTTAGGAATGTGCTACTAGAAATATGAAACTTCAATTAAGAGATCTTAAAACTGGAAATTTTGGATGATATTGGATGGCTGAGAGTGTACTACAATGGACAATATTGGTGGCTAACCTAGCATCCATCCTCATTTTATTACTTTCTGACACAATTTCAAGTATCCGTAATCCACCCTCCCCACCTTGGAGTCATAACCCTCAGAAATCTGACTCTTCCACAGTTTCAAGGATGGAGGAGTTATTATTTCAGGACAGTGAATAGTTGAGCAATGAGCATGTGATTTGATTCTAATCAATAAGGTATGATGTAAAATTGGCAAGGAAAAGACTAGGGAAAAATACCCTCCCATCTAAGAGAAAACCTAGGAAGACAATCTTTCTTCCAGATATAATGCTGGGAATTGCTTCAAATCACTTCCAGCTCCCAAGGGTGAAGCTGCAGGGATTATGGCAGAGTAGAGAAAGAATCTGGGTTCATTCTGATATTGTTGATTTCTGATAACAATATATCTGAAACACATCCTATCTCTGGACTTCCTGCCATGTAGAGTTGGACACATTTCCTATTGTTTGTGCTGGTTCAGTCGGGGTATCTATCATTATACCCAAGTGTATTCCAACTGCTAAAGACATTTTAAAAGATTTGAGATGCCAAAGGGCCAAAGGGAAATAAAAAAGGAGACAGAGTACTGGCAATTGGAAATTCATGTCTTAAATTGGGAAAAATAGTCATGTAGACCCATATTGTGGGGATTAGAAAAGGACCAGGGTGATAAATCACTGAGCTGTGGAAAGGCAGACTTTCTAGAATGAGTCTGGTGATCAACAGAGCACTTACTTCAGAGAGATCAGGGAAGATGATAATTGAGAAAAAAGATCATTCGTTTGGAACCTGGAAGTCCCACGTTGTGAACTCTAAGAACATTATTTTCATACAGTACCACAAAGAAAAAATGGGCAGAGATTTTATGGTGAAAAAGCACAGGTGGTAGATGTTGCAAATTCATTAAGGAAATGATTAGATTTCCTTATTAGTTTAAATTGTGAAAAGGAGATAAATGGTAAGGTAACTTGAGAAGATATATCGGGAAAGCGTTTTTGTTTTTGTTTGTGTTTAAGTGGGAAGATATAGGTATGTTTATTAACAAAGGGAACAAGTGAAACGGTGAGTCAAAGATATGTACCATAAGCAATAGGCAATTGACATAAAATTATCAAAAATTCCTTTAAGCATCTGTGTTCCCCAAGGCTCCTTACATTAGCATTGTCTTCACTTTTGAGTTTCTGTGGGCAAACTCATCCATTCTAGATTTGTAGTTGAATATGCGACCAATGAATTTCACCAATCAACATGTCAGTCATGTCTTTAGCAATGAAATTTAGACTCAAATATAAAGTTTGCTTAATAGTATTACTTGGATATCCCACAATGACTGACTACAAAATGCCCAAAAATGAGCTCATCACTTTTTTCACAGTACTATATTTTCCCCACATTTCCTATTTCTTCTTATTAGAAAACTGGGTCACCTAGGCTTGTCGCTCCCTTAGGTGACCTATTTCCATGGATTTCATATCCTATGTACCTTTGGGATCTACGCCTTCCTCCTGAGTTTTATAAAACTGGTTTCAGGGAATTCCCTGGCAGTCCAGCAGCTGGGGCTCTGCGCTGTCACTGCTGAGGGCCCGGGGTTCGGTCCCTGGTCGGGGAACCAGGATCCCACAAGCTGTGCGGCAGGGCCCAAAAAGATTAAATATAATAATAAAACAAACTGGTCTCTATAAAGCCATTACCATTTCTTGAATTAACAACTATAATAGTCCCCATGGGCTTCCCTGGTGGCGCAGTGGTTAAGAATCCGCCTGCCAATGCAAGGGACACGGGTTCAAGCCCTGGTCCCGGAAGATCCCACGTGCCACGGAGCAACTAAGCCCGAGCGCCACAACTACTGAGCCTGTGCTTTAGCGCCCACAAGCCACAACTACTGAGACCACGTGCCACAACTACTGAAGCCTGCGCGCCTGGAGCCTGTGCTCCACAACAAGAGAATCCATGACAATGAGAAGCCCATGCACCGCAACAAAGAGTAGCTCCCACTCACCGCAACTAGAAAAGCCCGTGCACAGCAACAAAGACCCAACACAGCCATAAATGAATAAATAAAATAGTCCCCATTTTTATATCTCTAACTTTCCTCTCATCACAAAGATCTATCTACGTCAGTTGTTTGTTTTAAGACATTCAAAGCCAACTCCTCACCCCCACAAAAAAGTACCTCCCAAACACACACATAAATTAAGTTTAAGTTCCTAAATGGTATATGATATGATCCTATCGTACCTGTCCCCAGCCTATTTCTCAGATGACATTTTCCACCGCTGCCTGCACCCCTCACAATTTATACTTCAGCAATACCAAAATACTTGCCATCCTGGCTTACATATTGTTTCTTACCTTCAGAACTTTGTTATGATATTACCTATTTCAGATTCCTTTATCCATCTCATCTTTTATGTGCCTAATTATCTCCTAATAATTCTTCAAGTTCCACCTTAAGTTTATGTGCTCTGTAGAATTATTCCCTATCCTCTCAAGTTGAATCTTTTCCAGTCTCAGAGGCTGGTGGCTGTTAACCTCTATTCCCTTGAAATCATTTCCTTTATTTGACTTATTATTTATCTCTTAAACTGGGAACTGTTTGGGAATAATGACTGGGACTGACTTACCTTTGCAATTATCTCCAGTATTTAGAAAAGTACTGGCACAGAGTAGATGTTCCACAAATACTTGTTGAACAGCACTGAATATTCTTTTTAACAGATGAAGTCAACAAATACCATCAGCCCTACTTACTGTATGCTAACACTTGCTCTTATTTACATAGTACATTATATATATATATAGTGCATCAGTAAGAACTCCTGGGACAAGAACTTCAGTTTGATATTATCAGGCAAAATCCTCTGTTCCAAAGAACATTAAACTGACTTTACTTTCTGAAGATTTCTAACATAATAAGGGGCAAAATAAATAAATCATTAAAGTGTTAGTAGTGAATTTCTGAAGAAGCCCAGAATGCTTTTTAACGTAACTCATATTTAACTTTCTTAAATGCTATTCAAATTTCTGTCAAAGTAAAGTGATCGAAAGTATGTCCACAGTATCACAGAAAGTGCAGGGTGGCAATTGACATGCAGCATATTTGTGCATACAATAACTGAACTGCCATAGCCCATGGAAATTATGGCAACTTCATTGTATCCTTTGCAAGCTCTTTGACACAACCTAGTGGGAGAGTCAAAGAATTAGACCATCAGGGGGCCAGATTTATTCATTAGAGGATCACAGTACAGACAGCTATGTCCTATGTCACATTAAAGTGATGTGGAAGCCATCAAAATATTACTTTATATTCCAAATAAATAGTTTTAAACTTCAGAGTTTCATTAGAAAATACAAAATTTCAACTTCATACCTTACTTTTTTCTAAAAATAAAAGCATATATAATAATTAGTTCATAGTAGGATTTAATGAGTTGTAAGAGTTTATTTTATACTTTGCTGAGAGGATTTCTTTAAGCTTTTGAGTATCTAAAAAACGATTTCCCCAATTATAAAATAACATATAAACTTCAAACTTTAATAACTGCATTGGAAGTTTTCACTGGCCAGTGATGTTTCTTGGCCACGTTAAAAACTTCCAACAGTGTGATCTAAAATGTAGAAGATGGCATAGTTGTACCAATCCCACATCACATGTGAAAGTTATGTCACTGTCTCAGAGGGTTTCCCTTTGAAGAGTCAGTATTTCTATGGTTTAAATTGAGTACACCAGAGTCACACGACATGAGAGAAAAGTAAAAAGGGATTGGGATTCTAGCCTATCCTTTCAGTAAAAGACTTTTGCCAGTATCTAACTGTGGGTCTAATTTATTCTCCTGAGATTTCACATTCTAGTATTTCTAAATGATCTTGTATATTGCAGGGTTTTAAGTAACCTTACTATGCTCTTGCTTTTACATTATAGGCAAGGAATTAGAAAAGCTTTCCTTGTACAGTTTGACCTACTTCCCTAAAGACTTTTTAACCTGAAGTAAAATCCATTTAACCAGCCAAGGCTAGCACTCGGGTAATAGTTGTTGTCAGCTGGATGGCCAGTTCCATCCAGTGTACACAGACATTCACATCGACTCCAGATAATCCTGAATCATCAGATTTGATTCACACTCCAGAGAAGGTGTTATAGACTAATCTTGTCCATTGCAGTAGGATTTTTCACAGTTATGACAGTCAGCTAGATTTTTATTATTTGCTCTATCTCACCAGAACAATCAACATAAAGGACCTTATAATTTTTCTTTCCCTTTTCATTTCATTATTTTCAAGGTGAAAATAATCTCATTGGCAATGTATAAATATTATTTTTATATTTATAACATTAACCATTTATAAAATATAGAAAGCCATTTTACAAGGTTTGATTATATCAAAATTTGAAAATAGCATAATGCTATTTTTAAGATTAACTCTGGGGCTTCCCTGGTGGCGCAGTGGTTGAGAGTCTGCCTGCCGATGCAGGGGACACGGGTTCGTGCCCCCGGTCCGGGAAGATCCCACATGCCGCGGAGCGGCTGGGCCCGTGAGCCATGGCCGCTGAGCCTGCGCATCTGGAGCCTGTGCTCCACAACGGGAGAGGCCACAACAGTGAGAGGCCCGCGTACCGCAAAAGAAAAAAAGATTAACTCTGATATGCTTTAAAAGAAAAATAAAGCACTGACATATTTTATTCTTTTCTACTCTCTTTCCTTCACCTATTGTTCAGATAATTATATATCTGGATACTCTAGAATGTATAATTATAATAGCTTAAAATGTATTTCCTAAAATAAGGATATAAAGGATGCATAAATTTTTAACGTGACTCAAATTTTTTAAAAAAGACCAAGTATGTACTCATTACCGCTAGGATTGACATGATCCATGCTATTTATCTTTCAAAAAAATTTTTTTAAAAGTGAACCAAAACCATTAACAGACACTGATATTCTGGTTTGGTGCTTCTTTTTAAAAAAATGTTTCTTTAAGAATATGCAACTATACTTACCCTTTCTTCAATCCTCTTTAATAATTCAGATTGACCTGAATGACACCAAGTTATGGGAGCACAACTGTTCATCTGGAGCGTTAACTGCAATTGAACTTTGCCCAAAACAATCTGTTCAACTTCATTTTCATAAGAAAAACTGTCACTTCACTTCCAAAAACAAATGCTTAGCACAAAAGCCAGAACATAAAAAAAAAATTAAAAGCCAATACATCTTAACAGGAGCATTCACCTGTGCAGCGTATAACTGACGAAAAGCTTGTGAAGTGATGCAGCAACACCACTATTATTGGTATTAGCACCATAGTGGCTAAAATACTATTTTAATATAAGAAAACAAAGATAATTTGAAATGCTTCTCTATATTTTCTACTCCACTTCTTTTCTCATATTAGTATTTGTGGAAACACTACTATATAAACTTTATAATCACCAAATTAACAACTTTGTAAATAGAAAAAATAATATAAACATATTTGTTTTAATAATTAATAGATGTTATAAAATATTTTCAAAAGTTCTCATCTTCATTTTACTGGAAAATTAATCCAGATATATTGGATGTATGAAAATATGTGATCCATGTGATATAATTAGTTCATATAGTCTTTAAAATCACACCCTTTAAACTGTAAAATATTAGCATATACAAGTTTGTCTAATTAAAGTTTTAAACATAAGCAAAATAAACATAAAATATAATAAAGTTACTTTCCTTCAGATTTCCTAAAAATAGATGTTCTTGGAAACATAGATCTATTACTGACTTGAAAACCATTCTAATTCTATTAAAATCTTTCATTACTGGCCAATTTCTACCAATATTTTTTCAGAATTAAACCTTGTGTATCAATAATATAATACAAGATCAGTATACTAAAGTATAAAATGAGTTTTAATGGAAATATTTTCATGTTTTCAAATACAAAATAATCAAATTCCTAATTCCAAATCACAGTACTGTGTTGGTGAATTATAGATAAAAGCATTGTTAGAGGTAGTATAAAAGAAAATACTAAAGAGGGAGGCTTTATTTTTTCCTGAGTGAAAATAACTTCATACTTAATTTTTAAAAATGAATAAAGGTCTATGAAAGCACAAGTTATGAGATAATGTTTACCTAATATCTGTCCAATGACTTGGAGAACCCCACCCAATCCAAGTGTTTTGATTAATTATAAATTATAGAAAATAGGATTATAAAGGAAATACTAAAACATTATCCTGCAGTGCCAATTGGACATGGTTTTCACAGTGAACTTTGCATTAATTTTTAATTTATTTTATTTGAAACATTGGTATCAATGTGTGTCTCCTAACAAATAATTACTATTGTTTTTAACAGGAATAGTCTATGTGGATTTTTACCTGTAGCGGGAATGGCTGTCTCAGTAGAATTACAGTTCTTGACTTGAAACTGGTTTAAAAATCATCAGCTCATATTGCAGCATTTGTAGCAATTAAATAAATACATTACTATTTAGACTTTGAGTTGGATTTCCAACTCTGCCAACTAGGCATTTCCTTTCATATCCTCATTGATTGGAAAGCACCTTAAAAGAATCAACCTAGGTTCAAAAACAGCATTTTATTGTACTAAAGGATAACTTAATCTTGTTTTCTGAAACAAGGAAGTATAATTTTATTTCCCATCCCATCAATACGAGTGTGAGACTTGAGATTTATAATTCTGCCTGATGGTCCCTTTAGTTTATCTCTAGGGAGAAAAATACATTATTCAATAATTAGAGGAAATATTTAGTTTATTTCTTGAGATAGATTTTCTCTTATACTTTTGTTTGGAAAAAATAACCTCATAATAAAATATATTATTATATTTTGTTTACTTACTTGCAAGAAACAACGAACTATTTAAATGAGAAACAAAGAATGTACATTGCATTCTTTTAAAACCATGTAGCAAGGGCTAACAGGGAATCGACTGATAAACCATCTAGGTTTCTTCATTTTTTAAATAAAGAAAATAATAGTACTTGGCAAAGAGGGTTGTTATGAGGATTAAGTATATAAATATATATGAAAGTGGTAGAACAATGTCTTGCATAAAGTCAGAACTGAATAAATACTAGGTATTAGTAGTGGGGGTGGTATTAATTTGATGGTAGTAGGAGTTGTAGTAGAGGTAAAAATAGTAGAGGTGTTACAGTTCTTGGTGTTGGTGGTGGCTGTAATAGAAACAGTTATGACAGGGCTGCTAAAATATATAAACATCACCACCACCATAGTAAATTTTGGCTGAATGCCTTGGGTCAGGGGCAAATGCCAATCAGTTTTCAATTACCCAACATTCAGCTATAGAAGGTTAAGAGTGATTGGCTGATTCACTGATTAATATGTGGTATGAAAATTCCCACCAGAAACATGGAGGTAATTGGGTTCTGAGTGAAATAGCTAATCACCTTTTCTTATTCTCCTTCAGGAAACACAGGAAGAAGTCAAGTAGAAGAAACATTAAAAACTACATTGTTATCCAATGAGTGTTTTTGGTTTGTTTTCTTCCTTTTTTTTTTTTTTTTTTTTTTTTT
>NW_020837945.1:41574069-41595999 GCF_003676395.1 Aethalodelphis obliquidens | reverse complement strand
GCCATGGCTCACGGGCGCAGCCGCTCCGCGGCATGTGGGATCTTCCCGGACCAGGGGCACGAACCCGTGTCCCCTGCATCGGCAGGCGAACTCTAAACCACTGCGCCACCAGGGAAGCCCTGTATTGTTTTTATTGCTGATAATTACCAGCAGTAGTTCTTATTACTTTACTATTATTCTTCTATTAATTAGTCACATAATTATAATCTTAAATAGATGGAATATGAATGATTTTTATTTCCTTACTCTATTCCCGTATCTCTCATATAATACATATCTCATAAATGACCATGTTCTTTTGCATAATTAGAAAAAAAAATACATGATATATTTATATTGTGGTAGATATAAAAACATCCTATACTAGGTACATTACAAATTGGATAGTTACATAAAAGAGAATACACTCTTTATTGTATATGTTATAATATAATATTTATATTCAATAATGCATTTCACTCTTTCAGAGGATGGCATATATTACACTTCCTGTATGCATGAATAATACTGAATGTTGTATAACACTTAGTATATGTATTTCAAAATACTAGTAATTTTTTTCTAGAAATCTTAATTGCATTAATTATGCATTTTTTTCCCCATTAAAACAGTCAATGAAGCAAGCGCTATAGTTACTGGAAGCCTTACCGAAAACTGCTCAGGAAGTAATTTTCCACCAAAAAAAAAAAGAACACAGAAAAACACATCCTGAGATCATATCACTGCTTCTATACAGAGATTCTCTAGTAATTTCATATAAAATATGTTATCTCCACCATCTGACCTGCTTTCATCCCAGAAGCAGGGTCTCCGGAAGAGCGGCCCCTGCTTTGACCCCACTGGGGTTAGAGCCACACTCTTGATCCTTCCTCCTGAATGTGCTCAGTTGTCAGTTTTGCCTCTCGCAGCTGTTGGATATTCCAGAGGATCAGATGGTCAGAATAGGTCTGCAATAGACCTATTAGCATCTCAATACAGCCACTCAGTCCCCTTTATTACCAATTCACTCAAATTAATTAATATTTAACTTTGTACTACCTCAACTATTATAAATCAGGTTAGCCAGCGAGACAGAAAAGCACACTGAAACATGAAACTGTCTGTGGTTTAAGTCACAGAGGCTCAACCTATGCAATCTGTCACTTTGAAGATCAGAAAAAAGGTAAATTATCTTGGGCAGAGATTATTGAAAACTATTTTCTGATGAATTATGCTCCTTTCAAAAGGTCACAAAAGAGAGGAGCCATGGTGATAAATGTCTGTGATGTGTGTAGATCCTAAAACCCAAGTTTTGAGTTCAGAAAGGTTGGTTGATTTAAAAAAATGCTCCTATGAGTTTGCATTTACTTTATTTGAACCTAACAGTTTTTTGTAGTGTTAAAATATACACTGTACAAGTAAAGACTTTGAGCTTTTGACAGCACGTGTAACTTCATAACTTCCTAAAATGTAAGATAATAAAATATTTTTATTATTAATATTATATAAATTATTATTATTATTTTGTTGGCTTAGCTTTAATTTCCTTAAAGCAGAACTCTCTACAGGAGTGAATGGGCTGGACTGAAGAATCATCTAACTTATAAAACTGGTATTTTGAAGTGTGGAAAGCAATGAAATCACTGGCAAAATATCCCTCTGTGTTCCTTTCTCTTTACTTGAATTGGTCTCAGGAATAAAACACTGTAAGAAAGCATTTACTTTGAACAGTACAATCCTCTTTGAGTGAGGACTTGATTGCTTTTGATATTCCATAATGCAATGTACACAGTTATAGATATAGCACATGAGGCTTTCTTTTGGACTTTGAGCCACAAAGTATAGAAAGACCAAATATTAAAGGTGTTCAATCACTCCAGCATACTGTATAACTTCTTATGTCATATACTCCAGCAAGGAAATGTGGCCAAATGTAAGATGTATTTATACCACGGTGGGTAGGATTTTTTCTTTTTACCTAATATAAACCTAGTTGTTTAAGACAGACTACAATTGGTTTCTGTTTCTGAGAATAATAAAGGGTAGATTCATGGCTACCAAATAACTCCTAGAAAATTTTATTTCCCTCTCAAATATAATCAAGTCCATGGTGTAGTTTATTACAAACATTATAAATCAGTTTAATTTTAAATATTTGCAACTATTTTACAAGCACTTGGCATTTAAAGCTGTGGAAATGAAGTAAGTAATTCATTGAGGTTAACAATGCAGTAAGGAAGGAAGATTAACTCCATATTTTAGACCACTCTTTCACATATTTTCCTGGGCAACACTGCTTCCCAAAACCTATATCAGTTACAGATAAATTGCCATAAATGACAACTATCAACATTAAATAAACAGTAAAATGAAATACTTCCTAAACAGAGGGTTGTTAAATTCAAGAATGGATTTCTTATGTTAGAACTGTAGTAAAAGAAGAATGGTTTTGTGACTCTAGTACTGGCTCGATTGTGGTTCTGACTGAAGGCAGAAGATAGCAAAAATAATATTGAGATCTTTAGAAAAAAATGCAATTATCAAATTCAGAATTGGGTTCACATACCTCAGCAAGATTTCAAGCTACTTGCATAATGAAAAATGTTCTTAAGTTTCCCAATTCTCTATTGTTTTTATTGAGATTGTTATGCAAATTCTCTGTGTTGCTTCTTTGGCAGAGAAGGTTGAATCAACTGCCAAACTGAACAGAAACTGGCCTCACATTTCCATCCGGCTACCCCATGTTGTATAATCATCTCCCCTTAAAAATATACTTTTCTTCATACTAATGAAGAGTAAACACCAGTTATTTAAAACTATACTGAATACTGTCGTTTCTGTTCTTTCAGGTGTCTCAGAAACAAAAAACTTGCCTTGATTGTTTGATGTTATCATGTTGAGAGCCAACTGATCTTTTCTCCTAATAAAGAGTTTTAAGCACGAAAGTTAAATCCTTTTTTTTTTTAATATCTTTATTGGAGTATAATTGCTTTACAATGGTATGTTAGTTTCTGCTTAATAACAAACTGAATCAGTTATACATATGTCCCCATATCTGTTCCCTCTTGGGTCTCCCTCCCTCCCACCCTCCTTATCCCACCCCTCTAGGCGGTCACAAAGCACGGAGCTGATATCCCAGTGCTATCCCGCTGCTTCCCACTATCTATTTTACGTTTGGTAGTGTATATATGCCCATGCCACTCTATCACTTCGTCCCAGCTTACCCTTCCCCCTCCCCGTGTCCTTAAGTCCATTCTCTGCATCTGCGTCTTTATTCCTGTCCTGCCCCTAGGTTCTTCAGAACCTAGTTTTTTTTAGATACCACATATATGTGTTAGCATACGGTATTTGTTTTACTCTTTCTAACTTATTTCACTCTGTATGACAGACTCTAGGTCCATCCACCTCACTACAAATAACTCAATTTCGTATCTTTTTATGGCTGAGTAATATTGCATTGTATATATGTGCCACATCTTCTTTATCCATTCATCTGTCAATAGACACTTAAGTTGCTTCCGTGTCCTGGCTATTGTAAATAAAGCTGCAATGAACATTGTGGTACATGACTCTTTTTGAATTATGGTTTTCTCAGGGTATATGCCCAGTAGTGGGATTGCTGGGTCATATGATAGGTCTACTTTTAGTTTTTTAAGGAACCTCCATACTGTTCTCCATAGTGGCTGTATCAATTTACATTCCCAACAGTGCAAGAGGGTTCCCTTTTCTCCACGCCCTCTCCAGCATTTATTGTTTATAGATTTTTTGATGATGGCCATTCTGACCGATGTAAGATGATACCTCACAGTAGTTTTGATATGCATTTCTCTAATGATTAATGATGTTGAGCATTCTTTCATGTGTTTGTTGGCAATATGTATATCTTCTTGGAGAAATGTCTATTTAGGTCTTCTGCCCATTTTTGGATTGGGTTGTTTGTTTTTTTGATATTGAGCTGAATGAGCTGCTTGTAAATTTTGGTAATTAATCCTCTGTCAGTTGCTTCATTTCCAAATATTTTCTCCCATTCTGAGGGTTGTCTTTTAGTCTTCTTTACAGTTTCCTTTGTTACGTAAAAGCTTTTAAGTTTCATTAGGTGCAATTTGTTTATTTTTCTTTTAATTTCCATTACTCTAGGAGGTGGGTCAAAAGGATCTTGCTGTGATTTATGTCATAGAGTGTTCTACCTATGTTTTCCTCTAAGAGTTTGATAGTATCTGGCCTTACATTTAGGTCTTTAATCCATTTTGAGTTTATTTTTGTGTATGGTGTTAGGGAGTGTTCTAATGTCATTCTTTTACCTGTAGCTGTCCAGTGTTCCCAGCACCACTTACTGAAGAGGCTGTCTTTTCTCCATTGTATATTCTTGCCTCTTTTATCAAAAATAAGGTGACCATATGTGTGTGGGTTTATCTCTGGGCTTTCTACCCTGTTCCATTGATCTACATTTCTGTTTCTGTGCTGGTACCATACTATCTGGATTACTGTAACTTTGTAGTATAGACTGAAGTCAGGGAGCCTGATTCCTCCAGCTCCATTCTCCTTTCTCAAGAATGCTTTGGCTATCCGGGGTCTTTTGTGTTTCCATACAAATTGTGAAATTTTTTGTTCTACTTCTGTGAAAAATGCCAGTGGTAGTTTGATAGGGATTGCATTGAATCTATAGATTGCTTTGGGTAGTAGAGTCATTTTCACAATGTTGATTCTTCCGATCCAAGAACATGGTATATCTCTCCATCTGTTTGTATCATCTTTAATTTCTTTCACCAGTGTCTTATAGTTTTCTGCATACAGGTCTTTTGTCTCCTTAGGTAGGTTCATTCCTAGGTATTTTATTCTTTTTGTTGCAATGGTAAATGGGAGTGTTTACTTAATTTCACTTTCAGATTTTTCATCATTAGTGTATAGAAATAAAAGAGATTTCTGTGCATTAATTTTGTATTCTGCTACTTTACCAAGCTCATTGATTAGCTCTAGTAGTTTCCTGGTAGCATCTTTAGGATTCTCTATGTATAGTATCATGTCATCTGCAAACAGTGACAGCTTTACTTCTTCTTTTCCGATTTGGATTCCTTTTATTTCTTTTTCTTCTCTGATTGCTGTGGCTAAAACTTTCAAAAGTATGTTGAATAATAGAGGTGAGAGTGGGCAACCTTGTCTTGTTCCTGATCTTAGCGGAAATGCTTTCAGTTTTTCACCATTCAGGATGATGTTGGCTGTGGGCTTGTCATATATGGTCTTTATTATGTTGAGTAAAGTTCTCTCTATGCCTACTTTCTGGAGGATTTTTATCACAAATGGGTTTTGAATTTTGTCGAAAGCTTTCTCTGCATCTGTTGAGATGATCGTACGGTTTTCTCCTTCAATTTGTTAATATGGTGTATCACATTGATTGATTTGCATATATTGAAGAATCCTTGCATTCCTGAGATAAACCCCACTTGATCATGGTGTATGATCCTTTTAATGTGCTGTTGGATTCTGTTTGCTAGTATTTTGTTGAGGATTTTTGCATCTATGTTCATCAGTGATATTGGTCTGTAGTTTTCTTTCTTTGTGACATCTTTGTCGGGTTTTGGTATCAGGGTGATGGTGGCCTCGTAGAATGAGTTTGGGAGTGTTCCTCCCTCTGCTATATTTTGGAAGAGTTTGAGAAAGATAGGTGTTAGCTCTTCTCTAAATGTTTGATAGAATTCGCCTGTGAAGCCCTCTGGTACCGGGCTTTTGTTTGTTGGAAGATTTTTAATCACAGTTTCAATTTCAGTGCTTGTGATTGCTCTGTTCATATTTTCTATTTATTCCTGGTTCAGTCTCAGAACATTGTGCATTTCTAAGAATTTGTCCCTTTCTTCCAGGTTGTCCATTTTATTGGCATATAGTTTTTTGTAGTATTCTCTCATGATCCTTTGTATTTCTGCAGTGTCAGTTGTTACTTCTCCTTTTTCATTCCTAATTCTATTTATTTGAGTCTTCTCTCTTTTTTCCGTGATGAGTCTGGCTAATGGTTTATCAATTTTGTTTATCTTCTCAAACAACCAGCTTTAGTTTTATTGATCTTTGCTATTGTTTCCTTCATTTCTTTTTCATTTATTTCTGATCTGGTCTTTATGATTTCTTTCCTTCTGCTAACTTTGGGGCATTTTTGTTCTTCTTTCTCTAATTGCTTTAGGTGTAAGGTTAAGTTGTTTATTTGAGATGTTTCTTGTTTCTTAAAGTAGCATTGTATTGCTATAAACCCTCTTAGAACGGATTTTGCTGCATCCCATAGGTTTTGGGTCATTGTGTTTTCATTGTCATTCGTTTCCAGGTATTTTTTGATTTCCTCTTTGATTTGTTCAGTGATCTCTTGGTTATTAAGTAGTGTATTGTTTAGCCTCCATGTGTTTGTATTTTTTTACAGATTTTTTTCCTGTAATTGATATCTAGTCTCATAGAGTTGTGGTTGGAAAAGATACTTGATACGATTTCAATTTTCTTAAATTTACCCAGGCTTGATTTGTGACCCAAGATAAGATCTATCCTGGAGAATGTTCCAAGAGCACTTGAAAAGAATGTGTATTCTGTTGTTTTTGGATGGAATGTCCCATAAATATCAATTAAGTCCATCTTGTTTAATGTATCATTTAAAGTTTGTGTTTCCTTATTTATTTTCATTTTGGATGATCTGTCCATTGGTGAATGTGGAGTGTTAAAGTCCCCTACTATGATTGTGTTACTGTCGATTTCCCCTTTTATGGCTGTTAGTATTTGCCTTATGTATTGAGGTGCTCCTATGTTGGGTGCATAAATATTTACAATTGTTATATCTTCTTCTTGGATTGATCCCTTGATCATTATGTACTGTCCTTCTTTGTCTCTTTAATAGTCTTTATTTTAAAGTCTATTTTGTCTGATATGAGAATTGCTACTCCAGCTTTCTTTTAATTTCCATTTGCATGGAATATCTTTTTTCTATCCCCTCACTTTCAGTCTGTATGTGTCCCTAGGTCTGATGTGGGTCTCTTGTAAACAGCATATATACGGATCTTGTTTTTGTATCCATTCAGCCAGTCTGTCTTTTGGTTGGAGCATTTAATCCATTTACATTTAAGGTAATTATCAATATGTATGTTCCTATTACCATTTTCTTAAATGTTTTCGGTTTTTAATTGTAGGTCTTTTCCTTCTCTTGTGTTTCCTGCCTAGAGAAATTCCTTTAGCATTTGATGTAATGCTGGTTTGGTGGTGCTGAATTCTCGTAATTTTTGCTTGTCTGTAAAGGTTTTAATTTCTCCGTCAAATCTGAATGAGTTCCTTGCTGTGTAGAATAATCTTGGTTGTAGGTTTTTCTCCTTTATCACTTTAATATGTCCTGCCACTCCCTTCTTCCTTGCAGAGTTCCTGCTGAAAGATCAGCTGTTAACCTTATGGGGATTCCCTTGTGTGTTATTTGTTGTTTTTCCCTTGCTGCTTTTAATATTTTTTCTTTGAATTTAATTTTTGATAGTTTGATTAATATGTGTCTTGGCATGTTTCTCCTTGGATTCATCCTGTATGGGACTCTCTGTGCTTCCTGGACTTGATTAACTATTTCCTTTCCTTTATTAGGGAAGTTTTCAACTATAATCTCTTCAAATATTTTCTCAGTCCCTTTCTTTTTCTCTTCTTCTTCTGGGACCCCTATAATTCGAATGTTGGTGCATTTAATGTTGTCCTGGAGGTCTCTGAGACTGTCCTCAATTCTTTTCATTCTTTTTTCTTTATTCTGCTCTGTGGTAGTTATTTCCACTCTTTTGTCTTCCAGGTCACTTACCCGTTCTTCTGCCTCAGCTATTCTGCTATTGATCACTTCTGAGAATTTTTAATTTCACTTATTGTGTTGTTCATCACTGTTTGTTTGCTCTTTAGTTCTTCTAGGTCCTTGTTAAACGATTCTTGTATTTTCTCCATTCTATTTCCAAGATTTTGGATCCTCTTTACTATCATTATTCTGAATTCTTTTTCAGGTAGACTGCCTATTTCCTCTTCATTTGTTAGGTCTGACGGGTTTTTGCCTTGCTCCTTCATCTGCTGTATGTTTCTCTGTCTTCTCATTTTGCTTAACTTACTGTGTTTGGGGTCTCCTTTTTGCAGGCTACAGGTTCATAGTTCCCATTGTTTTTGGTGTCTGTCCCCAGTGGCTAAGGTTGGTTCAGTGGGTTGTGTAGGCTTCCTGGTGGAGGGGGGCTAGTGCCTGTGTTCTGTGTATGAGGCTGGATTTTTGTCTTCCTGGTGGGCAGGTCCACATCTTGGGGTGTGTTTTGGGGTGTCTGTGGCCTTATTATGGTTTTAGGCAGCCTCTCTACTAATGGATGGGGTTGTGTTCCTGTGTTGCTAGTTGTTTGGCATAGGGTGTCCAGCACTGTAGCTTGCTTGTCGTTGGGTGGAGCTGAGTCTTGGTGTTGAGATGGAGATCTGTGGGAGATTTTTGCTGTTTGATGTTACCTGGAGCTGGGAGGTCTCTTGTGGACCAGTGTCCTGAAGTTGTCTCTCCCACCTCAGAGGCACAGCCGTAACATCTGGCTGGAGCACCAAGAGCGTTTTGGGAGGTCTGAGGTCTTCTGCCAGCATTAAGTAGGTGTTCTGTAGGAGTTGTTCCACATGTAGATGTATTTTTGATGTATTTGTGGGGAGGAACGTAATCTCCACATCTTAGTCTTCCACCATCTTGAAGCTCCTCGTAAATCATTTTTATTCTAACATAAATCTTACAAACTACAAAACTCGTTAAGATTTAACTTAGCAGGTTGAATTTACTCTTGTATACAAATGATAATCACCTACCACCAACTAAATTTTATATAAGTCCATTAAAGTCATAGGCAGACAAGCTTAGAAAAAAAGTCAACCAAAATAAGATTTTGTGACAACTATGGTATCACTTTCATAATTTATTTTTATTGGAACTGAATTCATAAAATTAAGTTAATATAATTCTTGCTTTATGAAAACCTTTTAAAACTGGCTCACGTACGGTAATCATTTACATATTTATGTATTAGCTTATTTGTTCATTCATTTGAATACATGCAAGCATGTGTTCATTCATTCATTTGTTTATTTGATTATAATAATATAATAAGTATTTATAAGTCAATCATCCAGGATATGAACTTTTCTTATATTTATTTACTTATGTGGGCTTAATTTCATAAATATTTTTAACACTTTAAAAATTTTTGTTCTCTTTAACTTTGTAATATAGGGTTATTGTGACAGATGCAACTTTAAGAACTTAGCTGTCACTTAATATTATATTGCTATGACTCATAAACAGTTTTATATCATTATTTTTCATTATTTTTGATTGATGTATAATATTCCATTGTGTGAATGTACTATAGATTAGTCATCCATTCTCTTTTTAATGAAACTTAGATTATTTCCAGGTCTTATGTAATTTGAACAGTGCTTCATGAAAACATATCTTGCTGAATATAAACAAGAGTTTTTCTTGGGTATGAATCTAGGAGAATGGCTTAGTTTATTTTTTGTAATAATGCTAAGCTATTTCTCAAAGTAGTTAAAACATTTAAATTCTCTCAAGTTATATTAAATTTAGACTAGAAGCTGTGAAACCTCATCTTCTCCAACACCAGAAATATTTGATTTAAATATATACATATTTCCAACTAAATAGTTAAAAATGGTAACTCGTTACCTTCTTGACTTGCATTTCTCTGATCATTAATGATATCAAACATTTGTTCTATGTTTATTGAACATATATGTTTGCTTTGGGGGAAATGTCAGTTTATGACTTTTGCTCAGTTTTCTATTCATACTTATTTATTAATACATAGAATTTTTATATAGTACTAATACACATATTTTTAGTTATAAGTGTTGAGAAAAATTCTCCATTTGAAACTTGTTTTACTCTCTTAAAATGTATTTTTATAAGCTACATTTCTTAATTTTAATATAAATGAAAATTTAGTGTTAAGAATTTATCAAGGCTTCAAAAAGAAAAAGGATAAACTTTATGAAAATGTATTCAAGAAATATTAATAAATGTATAGATATACCATATTCATGGATAAGAATAATATATTGAAAATATATCATTTTTTCCTAAGTTTATTTTCAGTTTTAGAAATTCCAATAAAAACCTCACAGGAATTTTCATAGCATTTAATAAAACGGTTCTTAAATGTGTGTGAAAGAACAAAGGGCAAGAATTGTCAGTAATAATTAAGGGTAAGAAGGAGAGACTTGCCCTTTCAGATATCAGGACTTATTATGAAGCTATAGTAATTAAGAACCTGAAGTATTCACATAGGGGTAAAAATGTTTAAGTAAAATAAGTTTGAGTTTAGGCTTAAATCTCCATTTTGTCACTAAAAGTCATTTTGCTTTGTGCCTTTGAATGTAAAAACTTCGTTCAAAAAAAGAGTATACTCATTATGAACATATTTCTATTCTCCAAAGCTATCAGTGAGTATCAGGAGAGCATTTATCTTGAAAACAATAAAGCCAAATCCCATCCCACCACTATAGCATGGCAAAAAGCCTCATTATTTTCTAATTCAAGTATACTACTGAAATTCACCTCTAGAAGTAATTAATAGCCTCATTACCAAGGAAGAAAGTGGCAAGTTTTATTGGTCCATATGTGTCAAATCATAACTAAACAAAATTACCTTACAAAGTTGACAGAAAATAAACAATGAAATATAAATGAAATCCCTTCACAAAGATTGAATTGTGGTACATTACTGTGTAGTTTAAATAATTACTTTTTTCTACATGATTCTATAGAGCTTTACAAAATTTTGTTGATTAAAATACATGAATACAGCTGTCCCATGGAAAATAACTAACACCAAAATTTAATGTCAGTGCCAGTATAAATCAAATTCTCTTTTCTGTTGATATGAAGATTTTATAGAATTACTTCATTAATATTATATTTATTCTATTTTTATTCCAGTTTATATAGCATCATTATTACTCTATAAAGTTACATTTAAATTGATCTTTCATTTCATATCAAGTCAAAGTGGCAATTTTTTTTCACTTTTATGGCAAAATTTGTTAAATTCCTACACCATAACCCTTGCCTTTGGTTTATCTGAGAAGTAAAACTCTTAAAACTACAGCTATGGAGTTTTGCCACTCAAATTTGTGCCATCTTATAAGAAGCTTCTTTCTACTATTCTACCTTCCATTTCAATCCCATCTCAATTGCAAGCCCCCAAATGTCATACTTTTTCTGCCTGTACAAAAGAAAAAAGAATAGAAAAACCCATGTCACTTCAATTATGGCAACAGTAATGTATTTAGTTTATATGTGTCTCATACAGGGCTGGTCTCCTGAAAAAACCTACCTGAGCTAGGGAAAAAATACAGACATCTCACTAAAAAGAAAATAAAGTGAAACTTAAGTTCCTCTAATTGATTATGTTTATTTATTGATTATTTTAAAATAGTAAATTGTCATTACAGAGAACTTCAAAAATGTCACATTGTGACTGAGCAGGACCCTTTGGGGCCCTCCTGGGACAGGCCTTCCCCCATATCCTCTGCTTTAGCTCCTCTCTGAAGTACCTAGATAACAGTATTTGATGCACATTTCCTGAGTTGTTTTACAGATGTAAAAAACACCCCTCCCCCAATGGAAGATGTTAACTACTTGATGACCATGACCACATAGCCCCAAGCTTCCTGGAGCCTAAGGACTGATAAAGTTAACCTCTGTGACACCACCCTGTTCCCTCACCATCAGCTAATCAGAGAATTTTGCACAAGCTGATAAAATACACTGCAACCACTCCCCTCACCTGGCTTGTAAAAATGCTTTGTTGAAACCCTTCAAGGAGCTCGGGGCTTTAAGGGCATGAGCCACCCATCTCCTTCAATGGCCCTGCAATAAACCTTTCTCTGATCCAAACTCTGACATTTCAGTTTGTTTGGCCTCACTGTGCGTCAGGCACACGAACTTGTGCTAACAACATACCACAGAGTTTCTCCATAACAATATATGTATAAAAACATAAATGAATTCACTAATAAGCTTTTAAAAATTAATAGGACATTGAAATCCTGGCATAAATTATCAAACATTTTTTTCATGCTTGTTTGTTTTAACCCATAAATCATTCATCATATTGAGGGCCAAGCTAGGCTACAGGTATAGCTAACTCTACAGCTCACTGACACCCCCTGAAAAACAGCTGGACAGGGAACCATTCCTTTGATGGTTCTTGCCACCAGAGAATCTCTCTGGAGCAGAAAATAGGTGGCTCACATTCCAGCTATGATTTTAAATAAATATGCATTTCAAAAGCAGCCCAGTCATCACTACTTTATTTTTCTGCTTTAGGGAATATCTATGTGATTATATTTGACTCCAGATTGAAAAGACATCCGATACATTGCTTCAAAGACACATGCAATTCCTTTAAATATTAGTGACAAAATGAACTTAAGGATCTAAAAATAAATGAATTATTCTCATTATTCCCAACCTAAGCAGCCTCAAGCAATCTTAACATCTTTGCACGATGGAAAATGTAATTGAAAGTCTATGAGAGAAAAATTCCCTTTAGTTAACTTTTTTCCTTTTCTAGCTGATAAACTCCAAAGTGCCTTCATTTATCTTAGTTATGCCTTCCACTGTTTCCCTCAGAGAGAGGTAGCATGACACTCTAGTCTCCAGTTAGCACAAGACCTATAGCCAACTCTCCGCTTTCAGTCTTCAAGCCAACTGCAATTTAGCACATGAGAAAAAATAACAGCCGGTGCAAAGTTCTTAGGGTCTGGTGCAGCAGGGGAAGTAGAAGCAAAAAGTCATGTCAACAACAATAACAATGAAAACATTTTTAAAAGCTCTGATATTATGAATAGCCTCAGTACCAAAGGCAAGGCCTACTGTTCATGCCTTAACAACAGAGCAAAAAGAGCAGACATCCTCATTTACACATGCTAGTTCAATTCCAAAGACACAAAAGTAGGGAAGACAATGTAGGTCTTAGGGGAAGCATTGCAGTTAGGTTGATAGCATTGTTACCGCACCTATTACACTAAAATAAATGCTACCAATAAATGAGAACATCCATTTTCTCATTTTAATATTTTCTGTTCTCTAAAGTGTTCATCTTCAGCTATGATAGAGTAACTGAACAGTATGTAAGAAAAAGAGTGTTGCCCACCAGATGGTTCTACAAGGACTGAGTCATTAGCTACCCCAGTTCCTAAGACACAGTATACCCTGAAAGGAATTCAGGGAGAAGATCAGAAATAAGGCACTCTGTACTCTGAGAAAACAGGACAAATAGGTTATTTTTTTGCTTCCTTTTTTTAAAATTAATTTTTATTGGAGGATAGTTGATTTACAATGTTGTGTTAGTTTCTGCTGTACAGTGTATATACATATACATATATCCACACTTCTTCAGGTTCTTTTCCCATATAGGTCATTACAGAGTATTGAATAGAGTTCCCTGTGCTATACAGTAGGTCCTTATTAGTTATCTATTTAAATATAGTAACGTGTATATGTCAATCTCAATCTCCCAATTTATCACTCCCACCTCTCCCCCCTTGGTAACCATAAGTTTGTCTTCTACATCTGTGACTGTATTTCTGTTTTGTAAATAAGTTCATTTGGACCATTTTTTTAGATTCCACATATAAGCAATATCATATGATATTTGTCTTTCTCTCTCTGACTTAGAAATATTTCAGGAGAAATTTTTTATGAACATGGATTCTTCCATATTCCCATACTTAGAAAAGCAGTAAAATCATTAATTAAGATATCTGTTCCTTGTGACTAGCAGTAACTGTCTACTGAGATGATATGTATGCTTGATTGAACTAGCCCTTCACCAAAATCACTGGCTTCTCCCCCTACCTCTTCAGAACAGTTCCTCAGAGCTATCTGAGAGGCTGTCTCCCAGGCTATAGTCTTCAGTAAGTCCCCAAATAAAACTGAAACTCACAGCTCTCACATAATGCACTTCATTTTTCAAATCAACAGCGACTTGACAAATATCCAGGACAAAAAGTTATTCTGCTCTTATAAATCTTAATCATTTTGTTAACTAAGGTGTCACTGTATTTATGTAAGGTAAATATGTAGACATGGAATATCTGCAATCTTTCATATCAGGATACATTTCTATATTTTATGAAAATCTAAACTTGACCATCCTTGGATATAAAATAGGGTTCATTTTCTCACACCCTGAAAAGGCAACTTTCCTCATATATATTGAATTCAGGTACAGAGATAAAAGAAAACTGACAGCTATGAGCCAGTAAAATTGAAAGCTCATTCTGTCTACTATTTGTCTACATTTGATATAAAAAGTGACCTGAATGAAAGATAGGCAAATAGTTATATATCCTGGAGTATAGGATTAAAAAAAAAGTCACATTCATTTTGAGTCTGTGTTTAAAATTAATCACAGAGCACTTCAATTTCCTCTTGGCTACTTGAGTCTTCTCAAGTTTTAAGAGACCATTTTGTATAACACAGAGTAATATTAATTGTCTTCCATTATTATCTGGCATAAAATTGGGAAATGGCTTCTGTGCCTGTATTACATTATTTAAAATGTTATCTTTTCCCATTAGTCCTTGAAATTTCCCATTAAACTAAAATTTAAACATACCTCCAGAAGAGGGTACATTTGTACTTTACATTAAACCTAACCATATCATGCATGCCATTCTTCCCCTCAAAATTAGTTGAAGCCTCAAACGACCCCTTTCCCTTTCCAACATAAATTTGTATTTCAAGCTTTTCACTAATCTAGCCTGCCCCACCCAATTTGTCCCATCTGATCAGGCACATCTGTCACACTACCTGCTGTTTCCACATCTGACCTCCTGATTCTCCCAGTAGCAAAGTTTTCTCAGATCTATCAACCTGGCCAGAAACGGTTATTCCTTGCCCAACCACCAGATTTTGGCTTTCCATTTTTTATATGTATATTTGAGTTAAACTTCTTTAAGAAAATTGTTTTATCAGTAAAAGTAGACATGTGTCGTTTTAGTCTCTAAAGTCTCACAATACTATGGTCCATGGACCAGCATCATTCATATAATCTAATGCTTATTAGCAATGACGAATCTCAGGCCCCACCCAAGACTACAGACTCAGAATCTGCATTTTTAACAAGATCTCCAGGTGATCCATGTGCACATTAACATTTGAAAAGCACTTTCAATATTTCCAAAAACACAAACAAATGACAACAGCAACAACATCACAACTAGTAGCTAGAAATGAGGGAGGAAGGGAGAGGAAGGGAAAAAGTGAATGTCAAACAAACTGCATTCATTCTGAGTTATATGTTTAATAGAAAATATAAAATCTAGATTGTGTTCACTTAGGTACATATATACTTAGCTAGGTATTCACACAATATAAGAAGTATTTAAATATATAATATATGCTCCAAGTGTGAATAGTTTGGTCTGATAGAGGTTGTTAGTATTTTGAATAATAAATAATTTACTAATGTCACATATTGAAAGAAATTTTTGTGCCCAATAAAATGGCACCAAAATAGTTACTCTTTAGGAAAAAATTGTGTCAATAAACTTATCCTATTCATCCTAGTGCAAGTTATTAATAAAAGGAGGAAATTATATGTTCCTTCTCTTAGGTAAATTCAATTATTAGAAATATGGGGGGAAATGTGTAACAAATAAGATTTTTTTGCATTTAATAAATCGTTTTTATTTAGAACAAACATAATATGGTAGAAAGAATATTACAGAATCATAGATATTTAGCCGTGGAGAAAGCCAGTGACAAGGGCCATCATGCTTGGGCCTTTGTGGGAGAAGATTTAGAGATGCAGGTGTGTGTGTGTGTGTGTGTGGTGTATGTGGTGTGTCTGTGCTGGGAAAGTTGAGCTATACCAGTGGGATCTAGTCATACTGTAACATCTAAAGGTAGGTAAAACCAAGTAAAATGACATTTTATTAATTTCTTTAAAATGGTGTTTTCATCAAATAACCTCCCCTGAGATGATCAAAATCTTCTAAGGGAGTGTTTACTTATAAATTCCATGTTAGAGTCATACTACTTTTCTCCTTTATTCTACAAAAAAAAAAAAAAAAAAAACTTCAACAGATAACTCCTCACATGATATTTGAAGAAAATTTAAAATTTTGACCCACGTCATCTGGGCCCAACATAACTTCGAACCTTTATAATACAAATACTTTCCAACAAAACTGTGCAATTCAGGCAAACTAAAATATTCTATGGTTCAGGGATGAAAGTGCTAATTACAGGTGAAAACTTTTCCTATCTTTAAAACTCTCCACTGCCTTGAGAAGACATTTTCACTCAGTAAAATTTTAGCTTCAATGTTACACCCTTCATGAAACCTTTCTTTTCTCCATAGATCCTTCTATTTGGCTACTGCTACTAACTAGATAGGCTAACCTTGGTAATATAGTTAATTGCTTTGGATCTTCATCTCTTCATTGGTAATAAAAGTGGTTGGCCTAGATCTATGAATTTCTAACTTTTATTACTCACACGCACCCTAAAATAATCTTTTAAAACCTATATACTGACTCATATATTTTAAGTTGACATTTAAAATGTTTCCTCATGAGCGTAAATAACTGAAAATGATGTAACTTCCAGCATAATGTAAATATTGATATTTTAACATAAAGCTGTTACACCACTCTTTTAAATACACCCAATGGGATCTAAATATCATAGTGATTTAATACCCACTATCATGTAAAAATAAATGAACATGTCTTCTCTAATAGTCAAAATTTTTGTTATTTCCTTTTCTTCTTAAGTTCGTGTTTTCAATCAACTCCCCCCATAAAACGTTATGGTAAGCTCATATGGTTTTTGCTTGAAAATCTTACACTGACCAATCTATCATATATTGTTGCAATAAAATATTGAAATTATCAATTTATTATTATTTCTTTTAATTATAATGTTCTAAGGCTGCAATTTGTTTTTCTGAATTTGCTTATTACAGTTATAAGCAAAGAACTAATCAAAACTACACAGATATATAAATTTAAAAACAACTTTAATTAAAAATAAAATTTGTTAGAAATTCATGTTTTATAGCAATGAACTAGACTTTTATTTTTCCAATTAGGATAGATAGTACTTATTGCTATGCACTCACAATCAATTCACTTCTGTTTTTTTATTGTTTTAGATGTAAGCATTCGGAAATCTTGCTTACATAAATAAATAGAAACGGAAATAGTCTTTTACAGCATCATGACTTAATTCTTTGAACTTGAGTTATATGTTAAATACCAGAGTAATTTACCATTAAAATGATAACTTTATCAGCTGACAATTTATTAGGTCTTTCTTCAATTTGAATGAAAACAAAGAACTAAAACCACTTGACTTGAAATAGAATTTGATACACAGCCTTTCACATTCTCAATACCAAGTTTTTAATTCTCTTTTGTTTAATACATAACCAAGGAACAATGTACCTTAATAAGATTTCAGAAGAATGAAAGGAATGCTTTTCTTTTTACAAGAAGAAGAAAAAAAGCAATTGTGAAAAGGGAATTGGTAAAGAGAATTAGCTTGACAGTTTGAGCTTAAACACAATGTAATTCTCAATCTTGGACATGTTCTTTGATTCTCCAGTTTACATGTACCTCAGTTTGAGGTACTGCTGGAGGTACTCTCATACTACTTTGTGTATGTTTATGGGTTACTCAGGTGTTGCATCCTACACAGTGCTTTGCATAAAGCCTTGAATTTAACACTATGTACATATAAAATTCGTAATTTCTAAAGCCAAATTTATGCCATATGATAATATATCTAATTGAACTATATACAACATTTTTTATGTAAATGAATATGACATTGTCATTATGGTTTTCAATATTCATTCCCAAATATGTTGAATGACAAGGGCACTAAATATAATGTAAGGAGCTTGTGAATATATTGTATTTATTAGGCCTCTATGGGAACACAAGGAAATTAACCCACTATAACTGTATTCGCAGTTTCTCCCATTTGCATTTTCTACAATTTTTTTCCAAGTAATACTACCTCCCAGTCAAGTTTTCATCTTCAATATTCTCTTTTCATTTCTAGACTCTGGTGCAACACCTAACTACACATTGCCAATTACACATACCCTGTCCATGAATATTAGCCAATAGGTGAAATTTTTTCAGCAGAAACTTTTTTTTTTTTTAATTTAAAAGTGAATCGAAGTAGGCATTTTATCTGGGGACCATGTGTCTAACAGAGCAGTTATTTCCAACTAAGGATATGAAGTCAAAGTTACAGCAAATCTACTTTGCAATGTTATCACACATGCCAAACATAATATTGAACTACCAACAAAATGACTGTGTTATGCACAATACACTATAATTAACTTCATAAATTCACTGTACTTGTAGCCCCAACATGTATGTACTTTGGTGACAAGAACCACAGTGCTGAAAGCAAATGTGAAATTTGCTAAATGAAATTTTGGAAGCTTAGGTCATTTAACCTTTCCAGTTTAAACAACCTAATATAAGAGTTAGTCATTCTTGGACATGAGACATTACAAATAAACTGCCCAAAATAATAGTCATCATGTTCTGGGATATTTGTACTCTGAATTATTATAGTAAATTTCTCTTAAGTGTTTCAATAAATAAAATAATAATATGCAGCCTTCTGAAATCACAGGTAAAGCTAAGAATAAGTCACCCCTCTAGTATCTATATACACAAACAAGACTCACAAGTTGTTCCTGAAAGGGTTCGGGGCACTTGAGGAATTTTGCTCCAAGATTCAGGGTTTAAATTTATGCCATGATTTATGAGATTTTTCCTTAATATACTGAATGCTGACTTAAATATTTGATCTTTAGTGATGTGTAAGTTCCTTACCTCAATTTAATATTTACTCAGGAAACACACAGGAAATAAATTATGATTGATAAATGAGGAATCAGAGGCCTGGAAGTGATCCCTTAAGCTTATCTCCTCAATATCTAAATAAGACTCCTTCCAAAGTCTGAGGTCAGTTTCCAGAATATCCAAGAGAGAAGCTATTACCTATTCTCAAAGGCAATTTAAACAATTCAATTAAAAATGATTTAGTAGCTACAATTAGAATCCCAATGTGAGAATTTCTGTCTCTTTATTTGAAAAAAAAATGGCAGAAATGAAAATACTTAGAAATAATATTTTTAAAGCATTACATTAAAAAAAGCGTGCACTTTTCATGATAGGTACCAATTACATTTTTGACTGAATATTTACATATAAAATTGAAGGACTCCTGAGTATCAGGTTTTCACTGATTTCTATCTTTTGATCATTTTTAACCAAGGGTATTTGTAACACATATGTACTGTCTCTTACTCTCTCTCTGCCTTATAATCTGTCCTCTGCTTTCCTGCCTATACATATACACATTGTCATGCTTATTACTGCATCTCCCTCTTATACTCACAATCTTATAGAACGGATTGCATCTGCAGGATTTAAGTGTGATTAAGTCTCAATACTCATGCTTGAGCTTCAAACTTTATGACATTTGCAAAGTAGCTAATTATTTGGCCTTGAATAAGAACTGATTTTCAACATGATAAAGAAAAAGTACTGTCATAGCAAAGTCATTCAGAATTTATAAAGAAGTCAGAATGGTGTGACATGCCTTCTTTTAAAAGAAACAATCCTGAACCATGTTAGACAGACCATCAAAACCAATTATTGAACCAAGTAAAGTTGTTTGATTCTGAAACACTATCCAATCACGGATTAGTCTAAGTTCTAAATAAATAAGAACCTGAAAACTTCTCAATGTAGAGAACAGAAATATTGTATGTTATAAGACAAATTGTGTACTCTTTAGTTAGAATTTATTTTGTTTGCTTTGGCCATTTTTTTTTTTTTTTTTTGATGTATTTCAAAACTTTGATTCTCTGGAATCTGGAACCTCCAAGAAAAAAAAAATACCTTTCTAGATAGCTGACTTTTCCTCCTAAGACTTTATTCTGGTTATGATAAAAGCTAATACTTAATAAGTACGTATTATATGCCAGGAGCTGTTTTGTTTTCTTACTTTATCCTCCCAACACCCCCACAAAGGAGATACTATTGTTATTTCTAGTCATCTCCAATTTATACATGAGTACCCAGAGTGGTTCAGTACTCTGCCCACAGTCACACAGTGAATAAGATGTAGAACAAAGATGAAATCCAGATCCTCTGATTTATGCCATTTATACTGATTAAAGCAATGATGTTCCCAATCACTGTTTTCTGCGAAGGAAACTTTATGAAGTATGTAACTAGTTAATTCTTTACCAGAGTGGAGATAATATAATTTAAACATTTATTGATACCTCAAGGCCACAACTCTGAACATATCTACTTGCTTTATGCACTTTGCATATGAAGTGCTGGGATGCACTCAGAATTTACTCAGGCACAGAAGGCAGTGGTCCCACAGAGGCCCCAGCTCCAATGGAACTCGAGTACATATTATCGTATCCTTTCTGGCTTTTGTCCTGTTTCCTTGCTGCCAATATATTCATTCTATATAAATCCTTTCCCCTTTTTTTTAACTTTTAGACTTTCGTCCCCTAGCAGCTTTGAAACCAAATTAATCAGCATGTTGTAAATATGTCTGTAAAATAAGGTAGGCTCTGACTGGAGTCTCAGTATTGCTGTAAGAATAAAGAACTTCACTATAGGAACTCATGGCACACCTAGAAGAGACGTGTGCCACCCTGCATTCCAAGCTAAACAATTAGAAAAGGTGTTTCCTGTAAAATTATTTGGAAAAAAAACTGTATTTTTCTTAGAGAATATATTAGGCTTTTACGTCGTAATGTTATAAACATGATAACTATTAAGCTACAAGAAATACAGAAATATGTGAGTGAGATATATAAAATCTTGTAGAAAATGTAAAGGTTCCTTCCAGTCTACTTTCAAACCCAGTGTAGTTTTAGAAAAATGTTTTGAACATACCAAAAGCTTTCTGGGGAAGTATAGAGTGTCCTCAGAGGATTCATAGAATATCTTCACTGACTTTCTCAGACATAGAGTCTACTAGATTATAAATGCATTTTTTCCTATCATGACAATCATCTAAGCAGCAGCACATAATCATGCCCCTTAACTAACCAACAAATGAATAGTAGCAAATAAAATATAATTACTGAGTTATGACCCTTCAAATCTTTACATCTTAAGATAGATATTCCAGGACAGATAATTTCAGGTGTAGATAACTTGATAATTTCCAAATGCCTTTTCACCCTCTATTTTTATTTTTATTATTATTATTTTTTTTGCAGTACGCGGGCCTCTCGCTGTTGTGGCCTCTCCCGTTGCGGAGCACAGGCTCCGGACGCGCAGGCTCAGCGGCCATGGCTCACGGGCCCAGCCGCTCCGCGGCATGTGGGATCTTCCCGGACCGGGGCACGAAGCCGTGTCCCCTGCATCGGCAGGCGGACTCTCAACCACTGCGCCACCAGGGAAGCCCTCTATTTGTATGTTTTAAAGGGAATCCATTGCTTTTTTAAATTTAATTTTGTATTTTGCTTTGAATTGGGAAAGTAATTTCACAAATCAAAGAAGCCTTTTTATAATGTATGAGAAATTAAGCAACTATTTTCAGTTACATTTTTTTCAACATTTAAAAGAGTATTTAGAATGTATGGGCTTTATAATGGTGTCTGTATCTTTAATATAAACTAAGGGCTATTTCTCGCCTTGCTTTTTAGAAATTAAGGCAATTACGTTCCTGTTATTTCCTCTTTGCAGCCTTTTAAAGGAGGTTAAACAATATTTAAAGGTGAACTGATGTGAGGCAAACTATGTGTTTACTAGTACATAGAATTTGTTTATCATTTTATTGTTGATTATTCCTATTCATCTGTCCTGAAGTTCCTTTTTTTTTTTTTTTTTTTTTTTTTTTTTTTTTTTTTTTTT